>NC_089860.1:10636212-10831212 GCF_036373705.1 Amia ocellicauda
GACCAGGTTCAGGTTCTGGATGGACCACACCTCGCTGACCTAGCTTCTGAAATGTAAGGAGCCAGAAGGACAGATGGCTGCCTGTGAGGTGTTGGACTCAGTGGGAGAGGTGTGAAGACCCGGGGGCATGTGGTGGTGACCTTGCCGGCCCCGAGTGGAGCTGGGCCCCCCTCCAGACCACGAAGGGCCCAGCGAGCCAGTGCAGCCTCAGCAGACTGGCAGCGAAGAAGAGGAGGAAGACCGTCCTTCATCCTTCAGCCCACACAATATGTAAACAGGCTACACGTAAAAGTAATGTCCCAGCCCACCCCAATGCAGTACAGTTTTCCCTTGTGACAGACTGGACAGTGAATGATGCAAAGAAGCCACAGGAAGCACCCTTAGTTAGTCCCTGTCTAACCCCCCCACTCCACTCTAACTGCTCTAAAGGGGAGAAACAAGCAAACAGTGGCCCGAGACCCCACTTATCTTGCTGACGCTGCAGAGTTATAGCAAAGTCGGAATTGCAGCTCCTCTTCGCCACAGTCCAGTACATTCCAGTCTAGTCGCTGATTTCAGAGCCTCTAGTCTCCTTTCCTGATGCTCTCTTGCTCCCTTGCAGTCGTAATCAAGTTCTTGTCCCGGCACCTTTCCCTGCACGCTCTCGTCAGCCCAGTCTCGTCTCCCTTCTTCTAAACCAGTCCCAACTTTTATAGACACCTCATTATCTCCTAACATCCCACACCTGAAATCATTCACCCTCTACCCAACAGGGAGCACAGCCTCCAACCACCTCCCTCCCCCCTACACATCACAACACTATTACACCATCTATAATATTACACCACCTTCTATAATCTTCTATACACCAAAATATTACACCACACACACACACACAGCTATCAATTTACACATAGTTGCCTTACTTCCACTGTACACACAACCCTCACACCCAGCTGCTATATAGGCTACACATCTTAATCTAGACAATCAAGTGTCTATTCGATTTGTTAGCTGGCATATTCGTAGCATTGATGTACTGTCCAAAAGAGTAGCAGTCATGAACCACCTTGAAAATCTCAAAACAGATTCCTGTCTTTTACAGCAAACACACTTATTAGATTCTGATCACTCAAAATTAACCAAAATATATTTTTTAACCAGGTATACTGAGCATCACGAAACAAATACTGCTTTGGGAAACTGCTAAAGTAGTACTGAGAGGGAAGATAATATCATTTTCATCAAACAAAAGAAAAAAAAAATAGAGATCAAGAGACCAGCACTTCTGGCACATATCATCACCTGTATTTATGAAAATAGATCCCTTTATGAAATAGAATCCCTTTATCCTCCGCTAATATCACATCTCTCGGTATCAACATCTCAACCAAGCTATCAGAGCTCTTTCATGTCAATTTGATTTGAATCACAATTCATGGATATATATTGAACAATCAGAATGTTTTGTTGGTCACCTCCCATTCATGACCAAATCCATTAAAAAACATCCTTGCTTTAACAATATAAAGCAGCAGGGACCTGTGATTTCCCCTCTCCCTATCCATGCCGCGATCCGCAACTTGGAACTTGGACCGCACCTCGGCAGCACCCCCCCTCACGGCACTTTTTTCTTTCTTTCATGGAGCCCTAAAATCCAGGCTATGCCCCTGATCTTGCTTTCAAAATGGTACAGACTTCTAATGAATATAGATCCCGCTATTTATCTTCCAATCACCCAGTGGGAATCTGACCTAACAATTACAACTGATAACAACTTCTGGACACAGATTTGCTCCAACACCTTTTCTGTGTCAACATTCACCAAGATGCACCTACTCCAGTACAAGGCCATTCACAGAGCACAGATCACACAGTATGAGATGTGTCCAGTGAGCTTCACTGATAAAGACACCTGTACTTATTGAACCCTTAATACCCCAGACACTTACCTCCACGCCTTATGACAACGCCGCCCAGTTCAACATCATAACGGTTATGTCATTCATTTTGAATTGTAGCATCCCATTCTCTCCACCATTATGTTCACTAGGTGACCTCTCAGACAATAACACTCAATCACATCATACCAATCTCATTGTTGTCGCTCTAACTATCAATCCTCCTGAACTGGAAAATGAGAGAAAATAAGAGTTTTATTTATATATCTATATCATATATATATATATATATATGTATATGTATCTGTCAAGTTTAACATTTGGTTACAATAAAGCAATGATTGTTTGACTAAAAGACTGTGTTACTCTTATTATTGTTCAATAGTTTGGAAAGACATTGGAATGCTGGCCTGGGAATCTAGAGAATCATTCCACGGCCACACAGAAAGCGCTTTTATTTCACAAGCTTTTGAAAATCCAACAGAGTTGAGTGCTTTTCTAGAAATGTTTAAACTGCTCACAGATACACTGTAGTTTTTCTGTAGCAGAAATTATGAATTGTTACAGTGAGGGAATAAAGTATTTGATCCCCTGCTGATTTTGTATGTTTGCCCACTGACAAAGAAATGATCAGTCTATAATTTTAATGGTAGGTTTATTTTAACAGTGAGAGACAGAATAACAACAAAACAATCCAGAAAAACGCATTTCAAAAAAGTTATAAATTGATTTGCATGTTAATGAGGGAAATAAGTATTTGACACCTTCGACTTAGTACTTGGTGGCAAAACCCTTGTTGGCAATCACAGAGGTCAGACGTTTCTTGTAGTTGGCCCCCAGGTTTGCACACATCTCAGGAGGGATTTTGTCCCACTCCTCTTTGCAGATCCTCTCCAAGTCATTAAGGTTTCGAGGCTGACGTTTGGCAACTCGAACCTTCAGCTCCCTCCACAGATTTTCTATGGGATTAAGGTCTGGAGACTGGCTAGGCCACTCCAGGACCTTAATGTGCTTCTTCTTGAGCCACTCCTTTGTTGCCTTGGCTGTGTGTTTTGGGTTATTGTCATGCTGGAATACCCATCCACGACCCATTTTCAATGCCCTGGCTGAGGGAAGGAGGTTCTCACCCAAGATTTGATGGTACATGGCCCCGTCCATCGTCTCTTTGATGCAGTGCAGTTGTCCTGTCCCCTTAGCAGAACAACACCCCCAAAGCATAATGTTTCCACCTCCATGTTTGATGGTGGGGATGGTGTTCTTGGGGTCATAGGCAGCATTCCTCCTCCTCCAAACACGGCGAGTTAAGTTGATGCCAAAGAGCTTGATTTTGGTCTCATCTGACCACAACACTTTCACCCAGTTCTCCTCTGAATCATTCAGATGTTCATTGGCAAGCTTCAGACGGGCCTGTACATGTGCTTTCTTGAGCAGGGGGGTCTTGTGGGCGCTGCAGGATTTCAGTCCTTCACGGCGTAGTGTGTTACCAATTGTTTTCTTGGTGACTATGGTCCCAGCTGCCTTGAGATCATTAACAAGATCCTCCCGTGTAGTTCTGGGCTGATTCCTCACCGTTCTCATGATCATTGAAACTCCACGAGGTGAGATCTTGCATGGAGCCCCAGACCGAGGGAGACTGACAGTTATTTTGTGTTTCTTCCATTTGCGAATAATCACACCAACTATTGTCACCTTCTCACCAAGCTGCTTGGCGATGGTCTTGTAGCCCATTCCAGCCTTGTGTAGGTCTACAATCTTGTCCCTGACATCCTTGGACAGCTCTTTGGTCTTGGCCGTGGTGGAGAGTTTGGAATCTGACTGATTGATTGCTTCTGTGGACAGGTGTCTTTTATACAGGTAACGAGCTGAGATTAGGAGCACTCCCTTTAAGAGAGTGCTCCTAATCTCAGCTCGTTACCTGTATAAAAGACACCTGGGAGCCAGAAATGTTGCTGATTGATAGGGGATCAAATACTTATTTCCCTCATTAACATGCAAATCAATGTATAACTTTTTTGAAATGCATTTTTCTGGATTTTTTAGTTGTTATTCTGTCTCTCACTGTTAAAATACACCTACCATTAAAATTATAGACTGATAATTTCTTTGTTATTGGGCAAACATACAAAATCAGCAGGGGATCAAATACTTTTTTCCCTCACTGTATTAAGGGTAGTTTTCCTAATGCCACCAGGGACTGCATGAACAGGGGCCTTCAAAGAAAGGTTTGAAAATCATTGATCTAGACTGTTTATTTCCAAACTAGTTTCTATAATCCCAGTTAGTTTGTTGTGCTATACCCAAACTGATTATCAGCATAGAACAGCATCACTACAATAACACTCAATCACATCATACCAATTTTTTGAACATGCAACTGCAGCTGTAGATCACGTGAAAGCATATGATATGATATGATATACTTAGATTTCCAGAAAGCTTTTGATAAGGTTCCACACCAAAGACTGATCCTCAAATTGGAAGCTGTAGGCATTCAGGGTAATGTAAGTAGATGGATTATGAACTGGTTGATGTATAGGAAACAGAGGGTGTCAATTAGAGGAGTCACTTCTAACTGGAGTGAGGTTGTTAGTGGAGTTCCACTTCAATGTGGACAAGTGCAAGGTAATACATGCAGGTAACAAAAATGTCCACTATAATTACACTATGGGAGGTACAGATCTAGATGAAGTAATGCATGAGAAAGACCTAGGAGTCTATGTGGACTCCTCACTTTCTCCATCCAAGCAATGTGGGAAGCAATAAAAAAGGCAAACAGAATGCTAGGGTTTATTGTCAAAAGTGTAGAATTTAACACAAGGGCAGTAATGTTCAGACTGTACAATGCACTAGTTAGACCTCATCTGGATACTGTGTACAGTTCTGGGCTCCACACTTCAAGAAGGATATCGCTGCTTTAGAGGCAGTTCAGAGGAGAGCAACCAGACTTATTCCAGGTCTGAAGGGAAAGTCCAACTGAGAGACTGAGGGAACTGAACCTTTTCACCCTGGAACAGAGGAGACTACGTGGGGACTTGATCCAAGCACCCGGGACACAAATGGAAATTGGGCTTCAAGGCATTCAAAACGGAAAACAGGAGATACTTCTTTACACAGAGAGTAGTCACAATCTGGAATAAACTACCCAGCGATGTGGTTGAAGCTGAAAGTTTGGGAACATTTAAAAATAGTCTGGATAGGATCCTTGGATCACTTAGATATTAATGAACACCAAACAAGCACGATGGGTCGAATGGCCCCCTCTCGTTTGTAAACGTTCTTATGTTCTTACAAGCAATGTGCTCGGCCACTAAATCTAGCGTCGTTGTGCCTCTTACATTTCTAAAAACACAGTTGATGAACAATTGAAAATGCGATGTGTGTTTTTGTTTTTATTTGTATTAATACTCCACACATCCACTGTACTTTTATTGTGTTGGATGTTTACTTTGTACAAGTTTGTACTGTGTTGCTCACCGCATTGTGGACAAATCTTTGCTTAACTCCATAAGCTGCCTTCTCTCATCTCCTTTGCTTGGGGGTGAACAGAAAATGTGTCGAAGAATGACTTTGAATTGAAGAGCAGAGAGAAGATTTGATCAGCATCAGTCTTCCTGTCTTTGACTTGTTCTCTGCAGGAATAGTGTGACTGTTTCAAAAGAAACTGCAGCTTCACTCCACAATAAGAATTTAGCAAAAATGTATCAAGTCAACCTTTTGATCTTCAAGGAAAATGCGTTGTTTTGTTTTACAGCTAGTTAGTTTTCCCTTATTAGATTTGACTAGACTAAAAATACAAAACACTGATGAATCAGGCTTATTAGCTATGCCCCCCCGCCAAATTATAATGCCTTGGGTGTTTTTGTTTCTGTTTCAGAAATTGCGATGGTAAGTACAAGGCTAGTTATTTTTCTTGTAAAGTTTTAATGGTAACAGGTGTATTCATACAGACACGGGACACAGTTGGGATAAGGAATCTGACTTCAGTATACAAGCAAAGCAGAGATGGTTTCAAGGTCTGTGGTCGTGCAGCAGATTGTTTTAACAATAAAATATTTTAAAATCAAGGAAAGAATTCTCTGGTTTTGATCTTAGCCAAGGATTCTGTGACCCTTTAGCTATTTGACTATTGCTCTGTATTTTCATTTACATTTACATTTAAATCTTCCTATAAAAATATAATACATTGGGCATGTATTGTGTTGAGACTATATGAACTATTTAGAGTTGTCTGTCCTTCTTATAGAAGGTAATATAGATCGATAGTAAAGTTGTAACAATTCAGGAAACAATGCAGATCCACAGAAGTGGATGCACCTGCAGTCTTTCTACTCCATGAAAGTCAAAATCACTGCTTTGCAAGTTGGACCATGATGTATCTTGTTTTCCTCTCGATTCTTAATATGAACTCTAGTGGAGTAGTGGTCAGGACTGCTCTTGCACCCTTGAGGAAGGTGCTGTACCATTAAAAAAGATAATATATGTATCCAGTAAAAACAGCTGTGTAAACAGATAATTGTATGTAAAAGCATTTGGAAATGTCTAATTATTTTTCTGCTAAGAAATATAAAGATATTAATAGGCTTTTCATAATAATCATAATCCGTATGCACTATATTAGCAATGGGACCTGGCTAAATGCATCAGTAGTCTGCTGCTTGTCCCCTCTTCCCAACTCCTCCTCTGCTAGTTATATATATGTGTGTGTGTGTGTGTGTGTATGTGTATGTATGTATGTATGTGTATATATATATATATATATATGTGCAGTGGTTGAAATGTAAATTTGAAAGTACCGATTTTATGACATATTTGGCATCCCGTTGAATCCTGCATCCTCTGACTGATTGTGCCTGCACAGCTTAAAACCCTGTAACATAACTACTGTGAACAATAATTAAAATCCTGTTTTAAATCATTATCTTCATTATATACGACTGACTTGAGATTTGGCTTTATAAAACAGTCTGCAAAGAGGAGTCTTCACTTGACAATAGATTTGAATTCATATCACAATGTATTTTCAATTAATTGGCAAAGTGTGAATGATTAATATGTAAACTACCTGTAAATGGATGCAGATAATCTACCTTTTTTGTAATAAATCATGCACAGTTTTCTGAAAAGTAATGAATGTGAGAAACTGTTTTAAATTGATGTTACTTACTGTTACTTATCGGATGCTGTCTATCATTATCTTAATCTTCATCGTTATCCTCTTCTGTTTCTGAACTGTGTTACCTTTCCGACATTTACACTAAGACGGATTTAGGGACCTTAACACCAGTCTAGATCCCAAGGGCCAGGGTAGCACACACAGCACACTGTATCTTGCACTTCCTGAGGTAATAAGCCCCACAGACACAATTCAACATTGCAATTTTATAAAAAGGTCAATATTTATTGCTCTGAAAAGAAATGCACATACAGAAACTAAGACTAAATGAACTAAGAATAAAGTACAATGAGAAGATACAAGAAATGGGGGCCTGCAGATGACACCTATATCTCAATGAGATAATGGAAATAACAATACAACAATAACATTTCAAAATAAAGTTCCCCCAAAACAGTGCCAAACACAACACCAGAGAGCCCTTTCCTCACAATCTTCACAGGACACGCGAACAACAACATATACACACACATATACAGCGAATGAAAAAACCCTATCCGCCTGGCCACATGTTAGAGAGAGAGCCCCCCCACTAAACTACTCTTCACTTCCTAATTAAACCACACACCCCTTCCCAGTCTGCACCGCCTTGAAGTGGCAGTCCGGTAACAACTGTATCATATACGATTATTTCTGTATGTTCATGTAGCCATATTATTTTGATTGGATACTCATAAAGCCATTGCACTGCTGGAAGAGGCAGCCGGTGCTGGGCTGAGAGAGGTTTGTCTTTTAGTTTGTAAGTGGTTGACCTTTTCTCTAGATCCTTTTATAAAATGCCCAAATTATTTAACATTTAGGAATGAATAAAGAAGTGCAGAAGTGTAAACAATGATTTAAAGATGTGATGTCATTCTAACTCGTATTTACCAAAATGATTTCCCACTTATTTTGATATCTGTTCTCACATTTGCTGGAAACACCTTCATTTTTTGCATTTCACACCCAAACAATTAAAAAAGATGTATATCGATATAAAATAAATAGCTTGCTAGCTGTGCCTAAGAGGAAGCTTGTGTCTGTTTCCATGGTCTAATGAAAGTCTCTCTCTGATCTGTCTAGGCCCAGGCTGACCTCGGAGCACTGTCCTCTCGAGAGCCTCGCAGAGACGCAAACAAGGCGGTTAAGTTCCTGCGAATGGCTGCAAAGAGTGGGGTGAGCTTCTGTCAGGGGTGGATTCATTATTCATTTTCTATTTGTATAGCAATTCTGCAACTGTAACACTAATTTGCATGGTAAACATAGGCTGTGTGCAGCAAGTTCTTAATGTAGACTTAAAGATGCTATACTTCATTAGTAAATCAGTAGATTACCATTTTAAGCCCTTATAACAGCCCTAACCAACTATAACATTTCAACCTAGGCCTGTATGAATCTACGCCCAATTCAGTTAGATCGGTAGAAATGCCATTCTAACCTTAATGAAATGTTAATGAATGTTTAATGGGGACCAATCCTAAGTGTAATTTCCAACCCCCCCCACCCCCACAGTACTGCTAGAAAATTCATTATAATGTGCCATGTTATGGTAATGTAAATATGTATGTGGTGCCTCGTGAATGCCAGCTTTTCCTGAGCTGCCTCTGTGCTCCTCACTGCAGGACCCCCACAGTCAGTTCAATCTGGGGCAGTGCTATGAGACGGGCTTCAGGGTGCAGCAGTGCCACATCACTGCCGTGGATCAGTACCAGCAAGCGGCCACGGCGGGGAGCAGGCAGGCGCGCCACATCCTCACAGGATCGAAGACCTCACAGGTCCACAGCGCCTCACCCCGACTCTTCCCCATTCACGGAGCACTGGCAGCATCCCCAAACGCCCAGTCACGTATTCTGGCTCGGACCTCTCTGCCGAGCTCTCTGAAGCCAAGAAGTCACTAACCGCCAATCTCCGGTCCCAGCCTGCTCCCTGCACGTGGATGATAGGGGTTGGGTAGAGAAACCAGTGGAAGAGCAGATTATTTTGCGATTTCTACAGCGCACACGCACATGTCTGTGGGAGGCGTGTGGAATGCCGTCCCATCAGGCTCAGCGCTGCTGACATACTCCTTGAATAGTGTTACACAAAAGCTAATGTTTATATAACAAAAGGGATGTTTTGTGCCTTTTAGAGTGTTGTAAGCATTACAGACGCACATGTAACGTTGACGTTGGGCATTTTTTTGTTTTGTTTTTCATACAGTAGATTATTGAACTCCTGCAGGACCTGTACAGTGGGAGGAAGCAAAATGCCTGCATTTATGGACAACACAGAGGTGATCTTTCATTGAGTGTCATTAGCAAACTAGAAAAACAAGAAACAGCTAAGTTATTAAAAATGTGAAGTGAAGCACTTAAACCAGATAAATAGCTAAGTTGTGTAGCGTAAGGTACACTTATACATTTCAAATTACGAAGTGAATTTATAGTATCACCATATCACGAATCCTGGAATCTTATAACGCACACATGCACACACACAAACACACACACGCACGCACAAACGCACACACACACGCACACAAGCAGACACACACACGCACACACACACACACACACACATTTTCCAGTACAGCGGGGATTCTTCAGAGTTACCCTCTTTCTGGGATGTTGTATTCCCTAGCAATTGAACCCCTGCTCTGTCTGTTGTGTACCCATTTAACCAGCCTGACCCTGCCCTCTGTGCCCACTGCTTCTCCTCTCAAAGTGTCAGCTGATGCTAATGATCTGACTTTTTATTACTTGTCAACCTGAAGCGGTGAAGGACAGCTTAGATATACAGTGGGGGAAAAGAGTATTTGATCCCCTGCTGATTTTGTATGTTTGCCCATTGACAAAGAAATGATCAGTCTATAATTTTAATGGTAGGTGTATTTTAACAGTGAGAGACAGAAAAACAACAAAAAAATCAAGAAAAATGAATTTAAAAAAAGTAATCAATTGATTTGCATGTTAATGAGGGGAATAAGTATTTGACCCCTTCGACTTAGTACTTGGTGGCAAAACCCTTGTTGGCAATCACAGAGGTCAGACGTTTCTTGTAGTTGGCCCCCAGGTTTGCACACATCTCAGGAGGGATTTTGTCCCACTCCTCTTTGCAGATCCTCTCCAAGTCATTAAGGTTTCGAGGCTGACGTTTGGCACCTCAAACCTTCAGCTCCCTCCACAGATTTTCTATGGGATTAAGGTCTGGAGACTGGCTAGGCCACTCCAGGACCTTAATGTGCTTCTTCTTGAGCCACTCCTTTGTTGCCTTGGCTGTGTGTTTTGGGTTATTGTCATGCTGGAATACCATCCACGACCCATTTTCAATGCCCTGGCTGAGGGAAGGAGGTTCTCGTCCAAGATTTAATGGTACATGCCCCATCCATCGTCTCTTTGATGCGGTGCAGTTGTCCTGTCCCCTTAGCAGAAAAACACCCCCAAAGCATAATGTTTCCACCTCCATGTTTGACGGTGGGGATGGTGTTCTTGGGGTCATTCCTCCTCCTACAAACACGGCGAGTTGAGTTGATGCCAAAGAGCTTGATTTTGGTCTCATCTGACCACAAAACTTTCACTTAGTTCTCCTCTGAATCATTCAGATGTTGGCAAACTTCAGACGGGCCTGTACATGTGCTTTCTTGAGCAGGGGGGTCTTGCGGGCGCTGCAGGATTTCAGTCCTTCACGGCGTAGTGTGTTACCAATTGTTTTCTTGGTGACTATGGTCCCAGCTGCCTTGAGATCATTAACAAGATCCTCCCGTGTAGTTCTGGGCTGATTCCTCACCGTTCTCATGATCATTGAAACTCCACGAGGTGAGATCTTGCATGGAGCCCCAGACCGAGGGAGACTGACAGTTATTTTGTGTTTCTTCCATTTGCGAATAATCACACCAACTATTGTCACCTTCTCACCAAGCTGCTTGGCGATGGTCTTGTAGCCCATTCCAGCCTTGTGTAGGTCTACAATCTTGTCCCTGACATCCTTGGACAGCTCTTTGGTCTTGGCCATGGTGGAGAGTTTGGAATCTGATTGTTTGATTCCTTCTGTGGACAGGTGTCTTTTATACAGGTAACGAGCTGAGATTAGGAGTACTCCCTTTAAGAGAGTGCTCCTAATCTCAGCTCGTTACCTGTATAAAAGACACCTGGGAGCCAGAAATCTTGCTGATTGATAGGGGATCAAATACTTATTTCCCTCATTAACATGCAAATCAATTTATAACTTTTTTGAATTTGAATTTTTTTGTTGTTATTCTGTCTCTCACTGTTAAAATACACCTACCATTAAAATAATAGACTGATCATTTCTTTGTCAGTGGGCAAACGTACAAAATCAGCAGGGGATCAAATACTTTTTTCCCTCACTGTATTTTGACAGGTTTCTTCTGCTAAGGAGAACTGGGGGAATTGCACCTCTTTCCTGCTGGGTCGGTGGAGTGGAGTAGGTGCCCCTGTTTGGCCAGAACAGCTGCATTGAGAGAACTGGCATGGGGGTGCTGGGGGTGTTCCTGGGGGGCCGCAGTGGGAACAGAAGGACTGGGAGGGGTTGGTGGACGATGTTAAAGAGGCAGCAGAGCTGGAGATGACATTTGCTGCAGTTGTCCTATAGGGGAGGGTTCTTGTTATAAACACTCTGGTTGCCTCGATGCTTTGGCACAGGCTGGCCTGTCTGGATCTGCCCCGGGGCTGCGTCGGGTCATTCATACTGACTTACTGAATTTTTGGGGGAATTTTCATTGGCTGTGGCCGGCTGTCTTGTATGCATTTCAAATTTTCCAAACCCCCTCCCTTTTAATAAGCCATGTTTTCACAAAATAAATCAACAACTTTTTTAATATACATTTTTTTTTTCTTTAATACATCTGTACAACCAGGAATCAAACCATTCATGAATCTAAACAAAAAAAAACAACAGCGACCTGTACAGACAGATATACCTGCAGTAAATTCAGATGGGTGACAAATGAAAGCCTGAAACCACTGCCTTGAGGTGTATGTTTTCATTTGTTTATTTATGTTTTACAGAGTTTAACTGTTGTTGGGGGTTTTGACTACCTCACTGCATACATTAAGGCAGTGGTTCCCAAACCGGTCCTGGGGGACCCCCTACCCTGCTGGTTCTTGTTCCAACCGAATTCTCAATTACTTAATTGAACCCTTAATTGAACTAATAATTTCCTAAATTGGAGACTTTTAATTATTTTAAACAGTAGGGGTTTTAAGTTAGGTATAGAATTATATTAAAAATCATATTGAAGAAACAAATATTTTCTTACACAATTTAAAAAGTAAAATCTAAGCAGATTGTTACTTCAGTTAAGGTTCAATTAAGTAATTGAGAGCTTGGTTGGAACAAAAACCAGGAGGGTAGGGGGTCCCCCAGGACCGGTTTGGGAACCACTGCATTAAGGTTATTACACCATATGTTTATATTTAAGGAACAGTATTTGATAAAGACATTTTGAAATAATAAAACAGAGGTTGTAAGACAGTTTAAAAGTTAACTATGCTCATACAGAGTGTGTACATTAAGGTTAATGATGAGGCCTGCCTGTAAATACTAGTGACATTACAGGGGAAGCCGTGCATCTTCAAGTGGTGATTTTCTCTGTGTGTATGTGAGGTAAATTATATTTAATGACATTTTTTAAAATTCTTTCTGAGTTAAACAACTAGATTCAAAGGTCTTCTATCATGGTCCCTGCATTTATGATGCGCTGGAAGGCATATTGGGCACCGGCTAGTTGATATGTCACTAAAACAGGTCCTAGATGCTCTGTCAGTCGCAGTGAAATTCAGTACCTCTCCAGTTCTGGAAACTCTTTTGTGTATTTGTGCAACTATGCCAGTTATGATAGCAACGGAGCAGCGACCGTTCAGTGATCAAAATGTCGGTTGATGTGTGATTTTTCTCCGGATGTGTTCCATAGTGATGTGTGTTTGGGAAATAAAGATGTCTGATTAGTCCAAATCCGCCTGCTTTCAAGGAGATTTTGAGCTCAGTTTTTCATCTTCAAAACGACTTTCAGTGACAGCTGGTAGAGCATCGCTGTGCTTCGGGGGTTTCACGTGAGCAGACGGGTGAGGCGCAGCGCCAGAGGAGAGTCCATGCGTGAGGCCGGTCAGCACCGGCCGGTGTGGGCAGCGGTCAGAACTCCAAGCACCGAGATGCTTCGGCGGGCTGTAGTGCAGCGCAAGCCGGAGGAGGAGCCCCTCAGATGGGCGGAGTCAGGACTGGGGCTTCTGCAGTAAAAGCTATGTCAAAATTACTGACGTCCGCACTGCCTTTAAGGGTGGGTACGAAGGGAGGCTTCACCTTCTTTTCCAGAAGCCCTTGCCAATCCACACTCTGAAAAGAGAAGGAAGAAAGAAATGGATAAAGGATAAAGTGGCGCGACCTTTATGTAAAAGAGCGGCCATAAAACGGACGTGTACGCCAACGTACTCTGAAGAAGGGATGCTTCTTTACTTCCTCTGCACCGCGTTTACTGGCTCCAAGGCGCTTGCTGGGATTTTTCTTCATGAGCTGCAGAGGATTCAAAACAAGAAGGAGACGCACGTTATTCTCCATCAATGGACTTAAAGTTGAAACATGATGTTAAAGATAAGTTCTCATAATTTGAAGTGCAAATGAGCGTTTGTGCATTGTTATTGTGAGCCTCGCTCCACTGCTGCACAGTCACTGGGTATTCCTCCAATTGTGTAACATTTAAATAACAGTGACATCCATTCACTATGGTTGGTAGCAAGATACCGAGGGACAGACTGGAGGAAAAACGTGTCTCAACAATAAATAACCCTGGCATACAGACCTTTTTCATGATGAAGATGGACTCTGACGAGAGGAACGCAGGATAGTCCACTTTCATGTGCACAATATTGTGAAGCACCTGGTTTCTATTTTCACCCGGGAAAGGAGTCTATGGGCACAAGAAGAAAGAGAGGAGAGCACATTAAAGGGTTACTCCAGACCCAAACTTTCAATATTCACATTCTGAGCTCGGGAATGCAAAAGCCACACACACACAGATCTTGTAAAAAGTCAATTCACAAGTTAGACATGACTTATTAAAGCTGATCAATTATAGAACACAAAGTCTGCAATAATGGAATCCTACTGAAAACCAAACCTGGTTAACAAAACGTCCTGAAGGAGTTGCTATCGTAACCTGGCAATAAAGGTGTGTTTCGGTTGTGTGTGCGTGAGCGATCTGTATGAAATAAAATACTGATGTGTTTCAGCTTCTGCAACTATAATGTTAGGTTTTCAAAAAGTCTAATTAAGTCCTCAAGGATTGAATGAAATCCTACCTGGCCCTTGGTGGTATAGATTTAACTTTGCCTTGATGGCACTCAATGAAATCATTTTAATCATAATGAAACCACGAGAGGATCATGATCTTACCTCAACAGAGGCCTACTGCTTTCACTTTAATACTGCATTAGCTTATATATGAGGCTCTTGAATGGCTGAACCATTAAAAGCTTTCGCTTAGAGCAGTTTTCTCCCTGAAATCCAGATAATGCCTCAAGCTGTGGCACACAATTGGCCAAAAGTCACAGAGATTCGACAGATTAAAAGAGTGCAACAGTTACCCCTGTGACTGGCTTGTGGACCGACTACACTACAGCCTTATCGGGAGACGTTTAACACTTTTCCAACTGAAGTCTTAAATTTGAAGTTCTGTTAAGAATACCCACCTCGCTAACCAGCATCTGAAAGATGACCACACCCAGCCCCCACCAGTCCACTGCCCGGGTGTACGATGATTTGGTGAGGACTTCTGGGGCGTAAAAGTCTGGGGTGCCGCACACTGTCCTAGTTCGGTCTTTATAGCCCATGCCTAGGCAGGAAAATTAAGAGGATTCCGGAAAAATATCACATTGTAAATTAAATATACAAATAAAAAAAATTAAATTATACATATACTAGGAAATCAAGAATTTTAATGTACCTTCCTTACACAGACCGAAGTCTGCAATTTTGACATAGCCAGCTGCGTCAAGCACCAAGTTGTCCAGCTTTAAGTCCCTGGAATGAAAATACAGTATAATCACTTGGATTGCAGAATATAGACAGAGCCTGCCAGGAACACAAGAACTATTCCCCTGTCAACAATGAACAGAAACATACATTTCTCAAACTTGTTGCATTCAGGTACATGTCTGCACTGATTTTAGGACATGACTTCTATTATGAGGACTTGTGAGTGTCACAATAAATCATTTTCAAAATCTAAGAGAAATTCAGTGGGTGAATAGTTTAGGTTGGGTTTATTCTCAGTGAGACTAGATTTTTTCTTGCTTGTATATTGTACAAATGGCTGATGTGTGATAACTTACCTGTATACGATCTTCCGCTCGTGCAGGAACTGCAGGCCGTGCACCACGCAGGCAGCAGAAAATCTGTTCAAGAAAAGACACCAGCGACACAAAAAGCAGTTTTTAAGCTCGGATTGCACTCGAGTGTGAATGAGCCGACAATTTCCTGTCAATGCAGGAACTCCAGCAACCTATGTTATTGGATCTAAAAGACAATACAAACAAAAACTGTCAATCTGGTCAACTGTCAATCTGCATACCTTCTGTAATAATGTAAATGATTAGTTGTGCTTTGTTTTGTTATTCGGAGGTTGTGTGCCAATGGTCAGGAATAATAATGTGCAATACTTTCTGAATATATAGGTACACAGTTCTGAAACGCACCTCAGGTATGACATCATTATTTTTACTTCTACCAAGATGGACGATTCACTTACACAGCCCGGGGCTCACTCCTGCCTGAACGTGCGTGATGAGGTCTCCCCCCGCAGCATACTCCATAATGAACCATACATGAACCTCCGTCTGAACGCAGGCGATCAGGTTCACCAAGAAGGGGTGCCGCACACTGCTCACGGTTTCCAAAATCCTTCTCTCACATTGGAACCTGAAGCGAGACAAAAGACACACAGCATGTGAATATACATTCATAAACAGCTTGGCTGAATAAGTCCAGAGATGCATTAAAATGGCAGCTTTCCTTCAGAGTAAGAAAGTGAAAACAGTCACTGAAGACCTTGCTAATGCAGTGTATTTGTGTACATCATTAAAAACATCACTAGGTTTGTTTATCTTTGCTCAGCTTTCAAACCCAGAAGCCTCAATACAATAAAAATGAAGCCATACCTGTCGACAGTACCATTGGCGATAATGTCTCCTTTTTTCAAAGCCTTCACCGCAACCATTTCTTTGGTCACGACGTGCTCGGCCAGCAGCACCTGTCAAAGCAAGACAGATTCAAAACTGTCAATAAAGGTCAAACTCCACTCTCTCGCCCAGGATCAACATTCACAGCACAAGCATTTAGTAATACATCCTCACTAATGCTGGGCTTTAATAAGTCACAGACAATGTTTCTGTTAAAGGTTAAAAAGTGGAAATAATTTCACAATTGTCCACAAATATCTTTTTGGAAAAATGGCGTCGAGCAAATATCTGTTCTCTAATCTGACATGGATTACTGGGATATACCTTTCCAAAAGCTCCTCGGCCGAGCACAGCAACGAATTTAAAGTCCTCGACAACAGAACGGCTCCTGCAGAAGACAGAGCGGGGGGGAGTTAGTTCATCAGGAATTTTAAATTCAGCCAATTGACTTAAATAATCCAAAGAGTTTGTGTGTCGTTACTCATAGGAATGTCTTGAATGTATTTTCCACATTCTCCATGAGTTCTTACCAAATTCACAAGGTGTACTGGACTCCATTCACTATCTTATGCAAAGTTCAAAAGATCGAAGTGCTAATTCATTTTCAGAGGCACCAGAAATATATAATATCCAGACATCCTGATAATATTAGAAAGTGTCAGAATGGAGTTAAAACTGTAAAGAAAGTACCTCATCTCTGTCGAAGGCGGCTGCGGAACGTCGAGCTCCTCTGGTTTGTCACAAATCACGGCATCCTGCAAATTGAGCACTTTCTTGTTAACAGGAGGAACAACACAACTGTGGCCAAACAGACATTTTGTTCGCTAGGGTTATTAGTACTGACAAATATTATTTCAAAGTCAAATAAAATAACAATTTTAATAACAATTATTGGCCAATTCACTGGTCATTTCACAGTCATGTATATTGCATGTTCTTTATAATAACTTCAAACACGTGACACTCATTAGAAGCCTGTCTAGGGCTTAGAAGAGTGAAACTGCAATAAAGCTAATTTCTCCTTATTGTAAAATGTGTGAATAAAAGTAAGTTAGACTTTCTGTTTGCTTAGAAACAGGCTTCACCCTCTGCCAACAACGCGGCCTCCGGCACATGGATTTCTGCTACAGCTTCCTTTTCTACCCGGCTCATTTCCTTTGCTTTCTGTGTCGTTCTTACCTGGGCCGTCCTGCTGGTCGGCCGGGAGCAGCTCTTCTCCACGATGACGTGGCTGGAGGAGGCAGTGAGGCTGTGTGTCTCAGGCAGCTCCACTCCAGCCTCTTCCTCTGCGTGGTGACTGGTGCCGTGTTTTCTCAGGTGAGACTTGCACCACTGCCAGCCCATGAGCCCCAACATTATAGGCATCATGTAGGACATCCTCAAGAATGTCTTGAATCCCATCTTCTCTGGACCCTAGAAGTTACACCAGTTGGGAAAAAGGAGATTAGATACATGAAACAGACATCCCGCTCTGATGAGCCCTCAGAGACATCCTGTTCCACCACTAAAGGAATGCAATTTATATTTAGAAAACATTGATCAGTCAAATCTAGAAAAACTGTCCAATACACTTCAGTTCTCTCTCTCCATTTCCACCCGAAAATATGTAACCACAGTGGCTGGAAGCCTCTTTCTACAGCTCACCCTGTGGGCTGGTTGGGCAGCATTTGTGCAAAGCCAGTCATATGAATTGAAGAGCATAGCATTTAATGGCACCAAATCTAATTAATAGACATGTCACTAAACACTGCATGACAATGGCAAGTGTGCAACCTGATCAAACACTCAAATTATTACCACACAGCAGAATCTATAGTGTTACAATTACAGTGTTAAATGTGCTAATGATTTGTTGCTGTGCACCTGTTCGCCTCTCCAAGGCTGGGGAAGGAAACTATCAATGAATAAGCAGAAAAGGTGTAAATCTACTCAATGCATAGACCAACATTGTATTTAATCCATCGTGACATGTGACAGAGTACCTTTTAAACTGTATACAAAATCACTTCCAATATTATTTTATACAATAGTCATTCGAGAATCTAGTGCTCCGTGCGGATCTGCGCGGCTCCACCAATGGGATATGTGGGATTCTGCAAATCTGCGCAGACCTGCGGAAATCGGCGCTACACAAACGTTTCTAAAGCGCCGTGCGACCTTCGCTGATGATAACGGAGGGTCATTGTATATTTGCTGAACAAGTTGCATACCGTGTCCTACAGCCAGCGCACACTGCTGCTGGTGCATTGACAAGAACAGCCTCCAACAGCAGCCTCCGATCACATCCCATCACCCGTTCAGCAGAGCGCAGTGGATGTGTGCCAGATGTGCTCTTGCCAAACATGCCCACATATTAGGCTTAAAACACGTGCATCGAGAAACTAAACCACTCAGAAGAGGCGACCAGCTTTTGGCTTCAGATGTGCCCCAACGACAACAAGATACACGAGTGATTGACACTTACCCTTGTGAGTAGTCTGGCGATTAGTGGAGGCGCGTCCGACTCTCTGTCTGCTTCTCACTCCTCCACACCAAACGACACGATCACAAAGCAGCGGCTGCGCTATTCCTTTCCACAAAGTCAAGGGATGTCAAACTCTGAAACAGATGCAACAAGGCTTTCGCGATGGCGTTTCCACAAAGTCAGATGACGTCCACTCTAGTCTGGGTTAGCTCGGCAACTGAACGTTTGACATAAGAGAAGCCGTTTAGAGCGCTTGAGCCACTGTGACGTCACAGTGGCGAGATGACGCAATGCCCCGTATCGCATGGTGGCGTTGAGTACGTTATAAAAGATAGACGTTAGAAAGATCTCCCTATGTCAGAGGCTGGGCAGCAGCTGATGGTAGTGGCACTAATGAAGTAGTAGTATGAATCATACAGATTACGGCCATTTTAACATATAGAGTTCCGATTGCTTTCATTGTTCATGTACTGTAGCTATGAAGAGATATGGTGAATACAAAACCAAAAACATACCATTGCAGTGCACATAATATCCGCTTGATGGTGCAGAAGTGTACGCTTTAAAGGTGTAAAATGAAACTCACATTCTGCACCATCTAGTGGGTATTAAGTGTACTGCAGTGGTCTGTTTGTTTGTAACCATTGGTAAAAACAAACCATGTTTTGAAACAAGCTCTTTTACTTTAAAATGCATTGACACATTACAGAAATGAAGAATGGAAACTCTGGAGTGTGAACTCAAATTAAACATACAGTGAAATCCTACTAGATTGTGAGGTGAAGTTTCCACCTGTATCAGTGTTCCTAGTCATGAAATAACAATTTCAAAAACTCCCCTACCTAATACTATGGAAACCAGCAAGATTTAACTTCCCTTGGTCATCAAAATACCTTGACTTTAAACTTGATTTACTTTCATAGAGGTTGAGAAATGAAGCTCAAATCCATCAATCAGTCAATCAATCAATCAATATGTATTTGTATTGCGCCCTTCATCCTGGTAGCCACAGAGCACTTTTGGCATGTAAATCCCAAATCATTCAGCTGAGTATGAGTATAGGGGATCACATCCACTATAGTTATGAGAATGGAAAGCCTATGTAGTGCTTCAGAAGTGTGAGGTGCTCCTGTTCACAACACATCACTGATACTGGAATTTCCTATCCATAATTGATCAATGGGGATACATATATGTAATGGACTTGTTGTCATTATTATTGTTATTTTAGGTTTTGTTTTCCGATTCACTTAATCATTTCAGACTTTCAGGTCCAGTCCATTGTATTAATCTATTCAAACTTCATCGGAAAGACTTGATTTTGATGACACAGTTCTTCTCCTAATTAGTACATTTTATACACTGTACAGGTCTGCAGTGAATGCTAGTGTCCCCCAAGAAGTATTGGACATATAGCAGATATATGAAATGGTTTAGCCCAGCAACTTAGTCTGGGAAACCCAGAGGAAAATGATATTGATTTTATTCACTGCAGAACCTGAACACCTGTTATTTTGAGATGTTTTGACATTGGCCTCCTTAGTAGTATGGATACTGTGTTTGAAATCAGTTAGAGTCATTTATTTTTGTATTTAAATTATTGAACCTACTGTGAGTACAGTATGCATAGCACATCATTTTTCTATTCTGCTTTTTACAGCCATTAGCACAAATGATTCATGACCTATTTTCCCCCCTCCCAGTCTGATTTTCATTTAGGCAAATTTTCTGGACTGATGTCCATGACCAGACTCATCAGATATGTCACCATGTCTTTCCTTTACAGGCCATCCATAGTGTGTCATTCTCCTCCGGATGATTAACAGTTACAGACAACAGATGTGATATTTCAGGAATGGTGAAGTCCTATTCTAAGAGATATTCAAGATGTTCCTTGGAAATATTGACTCTTTGTCACCACTCCTCATTGTCATTTTTCCCAGTCTGATTTTCCATTACACATGTGTATGTTTACATAGACGTAAAGTTATTGTCCCACAGAAATGATACCATCAAAAACATACTGTCCTAGTATGACAATAGTAAAATATATCAGCATGGTTTTACGCATTGTGGGATGAGGGCTCAACCAACACTATAGTGTTTTCTTAAGGCCTGTTGATCCAATTGGGACACTTTTGTGAGGACTTGGCATAAACATTGTCCAGCTACAGTGTTCCTTGTCCTGCGTCACTCTGCCTTAAGATGGTAATCATAAGTTAATTTTGAAGCAATACAAAACATACTTTCAATCTGAACACAATGGAGCAATACCTTAAAATCTGTTTACAAGTGTGAGACAATGTATATTACTAATAGTGTCTAGTAAAGCACTGCATCACCTTGTATTTCAAGAAAGGGGAAATGTATATCTTGGTCTCAAAACTGTTTTATTCCAATTTTCAGAAAATGTGATGGTGTTAGTAACAGTGATTCAGCAGATATGGTGTAGTTTTATGAAAATAACACAATCTTAAATACCGGTGACCGGTCACTGACCTGCTAGAGCCAGAGCAAAACGTCTTACTCACAAGGAATGACAGTGGCACAGTTTGAACGTGAATTTGTTCATTCATATAACTGTATAACAGCGTGTAGGGGAACTCAGGACTACATTAAACTTTATGTCCTCAGAAGAGAGGGGCTCCACAGATCTTTAGGAGAAACCATTTGTTCCATTTGTCAAGCAATCACAGAAACAGGGGCTGCATGGAATGAATTGGTCAGATATCCATTATGAACACCTGACTGTTACATCTGATTCAGCTCTCATTGTGATCGCTCAACAGGAGCACTGCTGGCCACAGTGTCTCACCTCTGAGGCACTGACGTGGCTTTGGTTTTCATGGCTACAATATCCTTGTATCCAGACTGATTATTCAAGCTATCGGAAATCAGATTGTTGGAAAAACAAGGGAGATCTATTGAATATAAAGCAAAATCTAACTGTTTGGATGTTTGTTTTTGCATGAGATGGATGTCATTGAAATAGATGCCATCAATCAAAGTACCACACTGCCAAAACTCATGTCTTACTACAAGATTATTTTGGCTTCTGTGAAGATCCGTGGGCCCAGAATTGTTTTCTTGCTGAATTCTTCTTGGCTCAAAAATGTATTCTCATCCCATGGTTATGCCAATTCCAGTCAGAATGTACATTATTTCTTGTGTCCAGAAATTAGTCCAATGAAACGAGTGACCTGTTTTCTTGAAGCAAGAGATTGGTTAATTCCCTCAAGATAAAATAGTTTTTCTTGAAAAACAGTGTTTTCTTAAAACTTTATTTTAAAAATACTTTCTTAACCAAGTGCAAGAATAAAATCAAAGGAACAAAATTAAGGATGCAAAACAAACACACAGAAAACATCAATGGGTTGTTGAATTAAATTGAAGATTTAATATATTGATCCATCAAAACACACATTTCAGATAATGTACAAACTGGAGCAGCATCACACTCTTTTTCTTTTTCAAGCCAGTTGGAGCAGATGTTCCTGCAGAAAAGAGATTTGGCACAATCTGAAGAGCCTTGCTTGTCTTCTTCTCTGGAGCAAAGAACAAACCTGTAACTCTGGCATTAATAGTATTAATTTTAAATAAGTGGCATGCATGATGATTCAGTTATTTCATTGCTGACTTTTAAGCACATCTGTGAAACAAGATGTCACAATGTTACACTGCCAGACGATTTCACAATACAGTATGTCCTGACCTGACAGGTATCTTTATTCAAGTTCATTTTGTATTTGGGCTGTTCCTTATTGTACAGTATAAGATATGTCCTCACATGCAGTTTGTGTGAGCAGACGGCAAAGATAATTCAACTTAAGGCTTATTTTATACAATAGGAGACACATGTGATGAACGGGCTTGAGCTGTCATGCCGTGTTTAAAACTGAAACCCCAGTATACCATAACGCCGTTAATGTATGTGTGTGTGTTACGAGGACAGTTGGATGTAAATAGTTTTGCTCATTATCCATCTCTATTTCTCTGTCTAGTTAAATCTTCTATATTTTAGAATTTAAACTCCATCTAACCTAATAATCCAACTCTCCTTCAAGTCCACACACACATGCGTGCATATAAACAGCAGGAGTTGATTATTCAAATCACGCCGTTATAGCGAAGTGCCAGAAGATGCATACTCTACATAATTACTTGGAAGTTTGCATGCAAGGTATTATCCCATTAGCCTGACAGAAATGATGATTCTTGTTGATGATGCTGTGCATAGATTCTGTACAAATGGAGAGTTTGTTTTGTTGTCTTTCTTCCCTACCTCTGTAATGGGGGTGGACTCTTCCATTTCTGGGGAATGAGTTTAAATGCTGTACGAACAGACACGAAGGGGTCTTCTCTTTCTGCTGCTGAACAGGAAGGGTCACTAGCAATCAGTGGTGCTGTTTTCGTTGTGCCTAAGGCCATTTTTACTTTTATTTAGAGTTTTTTTTCATTAGTACTGGTTTCGTTTTTTTTTGTTTTATGTCTATGTTTAACACTTTATTAAATACACCACGGGAAGTGGTGGTGGCAGTTTGTGGTTTCCTCAGAGAAAGATGTGCATTTGCACCTCACATTTTTGGCTTTTGCTGTCTTCCCTCACTCCCTGGTGGCCGCTCCCGGACCCACAACCTGAAAAAGAAGACCTTAGTATTTCTATCTGCACAATAGTTGCTTCTGTCAATGGACATTACATCGATTTCTGGTCGGTTGGTGCGGAGCCAGTCCGAGTCTTGCCCGGCCCGAAACGGCTACCGGCCTCAGAGCTGCCACAGATGAAGTAGTCCTGTAGCCGGCAGCTCACATACCTATGAGTGGTTCATGGTGTTGCTGCTACCTGACGAGACAGAAGCCCGATACTACTAAGTGCTGCTGTATTGTCTTCGAAATCGAATATTGATATTTATTGTGTGTACAAGCTTCTGAAGTCTGTTTGCTGCTACCGTGCATTTGTTCACATGAAGGGGAAATGTAGTTTCTAATGGATAGCTTTTATTAGAGAATTTTGTCGTTTCTTTTGTTAGGGGATTTTAGTGTTTTATTCCCCCTGAATATTAAAGGCAGGTTTTAGTATGTTTTATTATATTTATTCCCGTTGTGTACAGTTCCTCGTGGTGTCTTTGATAAAACTGCCCTAGCACAGTCTTCTTGCCCTGTGCATGTGAAATGAACCCTGTATAAATCAAGTTAAATGCCAAGTTAAAAGTGGCCTCCACCTGTGTTAAACTCTAGTGATTCACATGATTTCAGGATCAATTCAGCAGTTCCTGTAGGTTCCCTCTGCTTGCTGGTGCAAATCAAAGCAAAGACTCAACCGTGAGCACCAAGGAGCTTTCAAGAGAACTCGGGGACAAAGTTGATGAAAGGCACAGATCAGTGGATGGCTTTAAAAAATATCAAAGGCCATGAGTATTCCTTGGAGCCGGTCAAGATTATTATTAAGAAGTGGAAAGTGTGTGGCACCACCAAGACCCTGCCTAGATCAGGCCGTCCCTCCAAACTGGGTGAATGAGAAAGAAGGCTGAACTGAGAGGCTACAAAATGGCAACTTTGCAAGAGCTCTGTGCTTTTATGGCCAAGACTGGTCTAATGGATGTGACAACAATATCCCAAGCACTAAACAAATCTGGCACGAAGGAAACTCAAGAAAGAATCCTGTTTTGGGAGATTCTGTTTTGTTTTGTGGTCTGAAAATGGCCTACACTGACACAACAAAATATAAAAAGTTCAAGGGGGTGTAGACTTTCTAAAAGCACTGTATATATACATACATATGCACACAGTATTCACTGTAGCTTTGTATTTCAAGAAACGATTGACTATATATTTAGCCTGCATACCTGACAGCTCGTACAGTCCACACAGGACAGTTTCTGCACTTTCCCTGCATGAGCTCGTACCTCACACTGCATTTTGACAGCCCTGTCCAGATGAACACTTCTGCTCCACGAATGTATAGCATCGCAATAAATGCTCCTCTGCTGATAATGTCCCTGAATCATTATTCTGCGTGCGATGTGTCTGCGTTATTGCGCTCTGTACTACGTGCAGTAGCAATCGTGTATTGATCAGTAGAGGAAAAACACTCGGTCCAAATGATGGAGAGGATCCTGGGGTACAGGAGTGGGAATTCCTGCCCGTGGGTAAGAAGTGGTTTCTCAGCAGGTGGTTTAGGCCAGAGATGTGTCTGAGTCAGACAGATGTTTTAGAGCAGGGTCCCCGCAGATTTGTAGTTTATTCTTGTTTTATGGGTAATTTCAGATATTGCTGTGTGCTGTTTTTCGCTTTGCTTTACAAACCCGCAGTGCTTTAAACCAGGCTTTGTGCTCCTTGTTCCTGCTCAGACGGCGATCTGGAACCTGGTGGTGCCTTTGGAGACGAGGGACTGAACGCATCGCAGACTGAACTCCTGCCCACCAAGCGGTTCGATCCGGCCCACAGTGGAGGGAAGACAGCGTGAGTTGCCCTCCTAGAGCCTATTGCTGAGTCAGAGCAAGTTCTCCTCACCTTGGGTCTCTAGACGCAGTGAAATCTAATGAAACTCACTTCCAGGCATCTGTTTCTAGAGGCAGAGTTGTGAGACCAGTGACCTGGGAGTCCCTGTTTGTAGATGTTGCTCCAAAATACAATCTCAGCTTAGACTGACCTAAGAGAGCATCGCAATAATGTAGTTATAAGCTTATATGGGCACATTTCTCTGGTCCCAATCTAATATGCTGGAATTAATATACACACAGTTCTACCAAGTATGTGTTGTACGTAATTAAGCAGAGTTTGGTCCCCTGACTGAGCTGTGTCCAATACTGTTCTGTATTTCAGATGTCAAGTGTGCCTGATGGACTTCGACGAGGACGAGGAGCTGAGGACCCTGCCCTGCCTACACGACTACCACGTGCAGTGCGTGGATCGCTGGCTAGAGGTGAGCCCTCCCTTCATTCCTAGACTGTCTGTGTGGTTGGATACAGAGTACTGGGATTGATTTCACTGCAACTGTACTTCACGGTAGAGCGTGCCTTAAAAATACGATGACTCTCTGCCAGGGGATAAAATTAACTATTTTGGCCACTAGCCACTGTGTCTGGTAGAAGTAAAAGACTTACCAGCCTCTTGGTATTTTTACCAGCCAAAGGAAAACCTCAGCAAAAATGCATGAGGGTGCGGTAATGTGTGGTGAACATGTTAAGACGTTGCATTTATTCAGGTAATTAACCAATCACCATAACAAAAGCTAATTGCACACCTGTATAGACTAGACAGGTGTGTGTGTGAGGGAAAAGGATCTGGATAGAAAAAGATGCTCCCACACAGTTTCTATTTGCAAGTGTTATAAGGTCTTTGATCAAAACATTGCATTGTATTGAATTATAACACTTGCTAGTAGAGGCAGGAGCATCGTTTTCAAATGAATCAATCACATGTGCAATAACATGGTAGCTAATGGGGATCTGTATAAACGCACTAAACCAACACATGAGAAGGGGTGTTATATGGTGACACATTATTGCTCTTCATACTCCTCTTCCTCTTCAGTGCTACTCCCTTCTCTGGGTTTCTGCACGTCATTAAAAGGATTTCATTGGATTGGCTAGATATTCATAGAGTCACGGTCTGTGGCTGGGTAAAAAATATATCATCTCTAGGAATGATGACAGACAGTGATGTTGTTTCCAGTGGTCAATACCGCACGCCAGCAAAGACGCACTGTAAACAAACTGCACGTTTCTCTTCAGCAGAATCTCCGCTACGCAGCAGAAAATGCGTGTCTCTATCGCAAATCGTTTCAACACAAATGAATACGTTGTAATTGATGCAATTGATGAATACTTCTCTAACACAACCACTTTGTTAAATAAATATCTACATTATTAGAAGCCGTATGGAAATGGCATAATAATAGCAGACCTGTCAACTCGCACGCATCGTGTCAGACTCTTGTATTATTGTTTCCCAACATTATCACAACTGTTTATTGTCACAATTTCAAATTAACTATAAAGGTTCTGACTATTTGCTTCATAATGGAATATTTTGCAATTACAGATGTAAATGACTGACCAATAAGTTTTTATTTTAAATTTTTTATACATTTTCATCAATTGCAGTTTTGCAATGTGAGCTGCAATGAAAATGCCTTAACATTAGCGTCCTTGTGGCAATGTTTTCCGGTCACAACCGCGAAATACAAAATGTATAAGAACTATCTATAGCTAATTTATACAATATACTTGTCTAAACGATTGACTTTTCCTCTCCACACCACACTCACACTGACGCTCTGCGTTCAGAAACACAACTGTGCTTTCGAGTTCCAGTGAGTACAGAATAAAGAGCAATAGCTGGCTGTGTGTGTATTCATGTGTTTGTTGCTCCTCTTTCCTTTTCTGTCATATTATAATTCTGAAACACTTTGATCCAGGTAATTAAAAAGTCAGGATTTATGACCATGAAAAGTAATTAAAAGTCATTATTTTTCCACATCCTTAACCACCTTGCTTCTGCTTCATTGTTCTCCATGAAACATGTCGTCCTGGACCGAAGACTGTCCAGATGCCATATATTTTCAAAAACATGATATTGCGGTTTGCCAAACCAACTAACATACCAACACTACAACGTCAACAAATGAATTCGTATTTTGAAACATACTGACAAATACTCTATCTGAAACTAAAAGTTGAGTTCCCGTACACTTGTTGGCCACTTGTGGCGGGTGTTAGTTTTATTCCCTGCTCTCTGCACAGGATGACACTTCTACACAGGATAAGAGGTCAGGAATGTTTGGAAATGACGACTGGTTGCTCCTGTGTGATTTATAATGTCAGTTGTGTGTGCTGTGTCAGCTGCACTGATAACTGAAATTCATATTGTTTCCACATCAAGCAACATCATTAATTAGTATTGCTGTTGAGTGAGAAAAACACACGATTTCCATTGCCAATCGTTTAATCCTAGGAGATCTGTTTTATTGCAGTCCAATCAGTGGATTTACACTTTGAGACATTTTGAAGTTAATTTTGTTTTGATTTCTTCTCCTCCAGGACAACACATCCTGCCCCATTTGCCGATGGGATGTCAGATCAGCCTTCGAGTGACCAGTGAAAAGGCCCCCCCACCTCACGGCAAGAAATGTGAGTGTTCCCCCTTGTTCTGACAGCTGTATATATGTCTGTACATAGTATTATATTGTTTTGTTTCTTTACACTACACTTTACTACTGCAGCGGATCCCGCTAACTTCCAGTGCAGGACTCCTTCTGCTATAAACGAATCTGAAGAGAAGCAGCGAGAATGAGCTCCACCTTTTCTTATATAACAGGCCTTGGAAAGAGAAGTCTGTAAGTAAACTGTCGTTTTTAAATAATTATAGCCTGTTTTCACTGATTCAAGTGCTGTTTCACGTTAGTTTCACATTTTAATGTTTATTTAGTCTGTATGGTTACCATGACAATAAATGAATCTATGCTGAGGAGCGTTATAGGAAGTGTTAGCGCGATAGCCGTCTGTGCCATGCAAATTATCTGACGTTTTTATGTAATGTCTATATATTTGTGTTTTACGATGTTCTACGGATATATAATTGCCTTGTATATGCAAACAGTTGTATATTGATTTATTTTAATACTCTTTAAAACAAAGTGACAGTAGAAGTGGTTTGAGGCTAGCTAGGCCCTTTTTTCCTGTTAGCTCGTGATTGAAATCTATCTGTCTACATTTGTATTCGTCTGTGTGTGCAGATCATTTTCTAACACAGATTTCAGAGTACAAGCGCTCCTGCCTCCTGATTCTGTATTGAGAAGCTGTTCACTGTCTGCCAAGCCTTGTACTTCAGACACATTGTGAGGGCAGAACAGTAAAAACACTGACTACACGGTGGGCCCAGCTACAGGAGGAGTGGATCCATTCTGCACATCAGCATCCAACCTCTTCGGCCATCAGACACTGCAGAGAGGTAACCCGTGACCTGTCTGTTGGTCCTTCAGGAAACCTGCAGAAAAGTGATATAATCTCCCTTTATCAGAACACAATTCTAGGCTACAGAGGAGAGATTAGCAGTGTAGGAGAACAACCACACAGCCAGAGAGGGTCCGATCAAACTCCCCTGCTGTCTCACCAGCCACAACCACGCTCTGCTGCTGCTCCCAAAGAATATTCACCTGTTACAGCAGGAGCTACAGACCTAACGAAATACCGGATACGTCGTCAAATGGTGAGTTCTGGCCTTCTGAAATTTGACGACCTCCCAGAAAACGATTGGGCCTGGAAGTCATACTTCCGTAGCAGCACCCAAGACTTAAATCTTACAGCCAGAGAAGAGCTAGACCTCCTCTCCAAATGGCTCGAGCCCGAGTCATCTGAGCAGGCCAGGAGAATCAGATCAGTGCATGTTCACAATGCAACAGCAGGGCTTGTGATGGTATGGCAGAGACTGGAAGACTGCTGTGGTGCACCAGAAGTTATCGAATATGCACTTCTGAAGAAAATTTAACATTTTCCAAAAATAACAAACAAAGACAATCTGAAGCTGAGAGAGCTTGGAGACATGCTTCTAGAGCTGGAGGCAGCAAAAGGGTTTCGGCGAAGTCCTCCTGCCTCAGTAACTATGTACTTACATCAAAGGTGTGGACGAGGAGGACATCAGGACAGACCTGTCTCTGTGAGCCACAGAGGGGGACTTACCTCAGCGGGTCTTCACCCCCACCATCTTCATCACCATCCTCTTCCTCTTCGGCTGTATTGACATCGCCGCGCTGTCACCCCTTGTCATCTGTCAGTGCTGAACCCCTACCGCAGCGCTCTCCACACCCTGCTCGCATCAGTCCTCCAGCCCCACATGAGGGGCAGAGTGGGGGCCCTACACAAACATGGCCCCATTGCTGCCTGCTGTTGTGGAGAACAAGGGGTGGACTGTAGTCAACAGGCAGAGGTGCAGACCTAGGCCCCCAACTGTACCTTCACGCCTGGAGCCACGCTCAGGGGCCCCATGCTCACACCCACCATAAGCAGATGACAACCCAACCGGCATCCAAAATTGACTTTACCACAAGGGGGCCCCGCGCTTTCAACCCCCAACGCCTGCCAACACAGTAGCCGCCTTCTCCGGAGACCATCAGGTGGTGCAGGAGCTGTTTCAGAGGAGCAGTGAGGGGCTGGACCTCAAACAAAAGCAGCACCTTCAGGCGGTGCTGGCCGAGAATGAGGACTTGTTCGCAGTGCAGGATGAGGACTGCACACGGACGGACCTGGTGCAGCACGACATGGCCATCCGTATTCTTTGCCAAGAGAGCAGCAGCGGAGGAGAAGGTCAGGGAGATGGCCGCTGCAGGGTTTATAAACCCTCTAATAGCCCGTTGTCTGTCCCAACTGTCCTTCTGCAGAAAAAGGAGGGGTCGTTGCGGTTCTGCTTGGACTATGAACAGTCAAATCACATCACCCAGAAGGACTCGTACCCCCTTGTCCCTGGGAGCGTGACAGAACTGAGAAGCATCCTGGAGTTGGTCTCCGGTTCATGCAAGACTTCACCAGCATTGCCAGCCCTCTGCACCGCCTCACAGAGAAGGGACAACCTTTTACTGGGGGACCGGAGTGCGAAGCTGCCTTCACCCAGCTCTGGGAGGCCCTGGTCCACGCCCCCTGTCCTGGCCTACCCTGACCCCAAGCAGCCTTTCGTTCTGGCAGTGCTGTCACAGGACATTACACAGCAATTACTGCATGACTCAGCGGGAGCTCCTGGCTGTAGTCAGGGCCATCTGCCTCTTCCGCCCCTACCTGAACAGCACCAGGTTCAGGCTCTGGATGGACCACGCCTCGCTGACCTGGCTTCTGAAATTTAAGGAGCCAGAAGAACAGATGGCTCGCTGGTTCAAGGTCCTGCAGGGCTATGACTTTTCAGTGGAGCACAGAGCAGGGAGGTGCCACATGAACGCTGACGCCCTCTCCCAGCAGCCCTGCCTGTGTAGATACTTCGACCAGATGGAGGAGAGGAATCAGGCTATCTCCCTGGGTGTAGGCCTAGGCGTTGGACTCAGTGGGAGAGGTGTGAAGACCCGGGGGCATGTGGTGGTGACCTTGAAGGGCCCAGCGCAGCCTCAGCAGACTGGCAGCGAAGAAAAGGATGAAGACTGGCCTTCACCCTTCAGCCCACACAATTTGTAAACAGGCTACACGTGAAAGTAATGTCCCAGCCCACCCCAATGCAGTACAGTTTTCCCTTGTGACAGACTGGACAGTGAATGATGCAAAGAAGCCACTGGAAGCACCCTTAGTTAGTCCCCTGTCTAACCCCCCCACTCCACTCTAACTGCTCTAAAGATTATCCAGAGGGGAGAAACAAGCAAACAGTGGCCCGGGACCCCACTTATCTTGCTGACACTGCAGAGTTATAGCAAAGTCCGAATTGCAGCTCCTGTATTATTGGGGGTGATTTAATTAGCCCTCTAATAGACAGATCAAATAACACAAATAACACAGAGCCTGGAACTCCTGTGAAACCATTAGACAGTACATGACTGACTTTGGTCTTGGCTTCAAAACATCAGCAAGTGAAAACACATATTTCTCAGCTCTGCATCGCTCTCTCACAGCACACTCCACCTTCTCTAAAATATCCAATACAAAATGCACCATATTATTATATCAGACCATTGCACCAATTAATTTTGATTTATCAGACTGTCACGCCAAAGACCCAACACCATATGGCGCTTCAGAGTATCTTTGCTAAAGGACACTGACTTCAACACTTTATTAAGAGAGAATGGGCATCCTTTTTGGAACTAAACGAATCTCCAGACATTTCACAAATAATGCTTTGGGAAACTGCTAAAGTAGTACTGAGAGGGAAGAGAATATAATTTTCATCAAACAAAATAAATTAAAAAAAAAATAGAGATCAAGAGACAAGCACTTCTGGCACATATCATCACCTGTATTTATGAAAATAGATCCCTTTATGAAATAGAATCCCTTTATCCTCCGCTAATATCACATCTCTCGGTATCAACATCTCAACCAAGCTATCAGAGCTCTTTCATGTCAATTTGATTTGAATCACAATTCATGGATATATATTGAACAATCAGAATGTTTGATTGGTCAACTCCCATTAATGACCAAATCCATTAAAAAACAGCCTTGCTTTAACAATATAAAGCAGCAGGGACCTGTGATTTACCCTCTCCCTATCCATGCCGCGATCCGCAACTTGGAACTTGGACCGCACCTCGGCAGCACCCCCCCTCACGGCACTTTTTTCTTTCTTTCATGGAGCCCTAAAATCCAGGCTATGCCCCTGATCTTGCTTTCAAAATGATATTTATCTTCCAATCACCCAGTGGGAATCTGACCTAATAATTACAACTGATAACAACTTCTGGACACAGATTTGTTCCAACACCTTTCCTGTGTCAACATCCACCAAGATGCACCTACTCCAGTACAAGGCCATTCACAGAGCACAGATCACACAGTATAAGATGTGTCCAATGAGCTTCACTGATAAAGACCCCTATACTTATTGAACCCTTAATACCCCAGACACTTATCTCCACGCCTTATGACAACGCCGCCCAGTACAACGTCATAACGGTTATGTCATTCATTTTGAATTGTAGCATCCCATTCTCTCCACCATTATGTTCACTAGGTGACCTCTCAGACAATAACACTCAATCACATCATACCAATCTCATTGTTGTCGCTCTAACTATCAATCCTCCTGAACTGGAAAATGAGAGAAAATAAGAGTTTTATTTACATATATATATTTTTATCTGTCAAATTTAAAATTTGATTACAATAAAGCAATGATTGTTTGACTAAAAGACTGTGTTACTCTTATTATTGGGGAATAGTTTGGAAAGACATTGGAATGCTGGCCTGGGAATCTAGAGAATCATTCCACTGCCACACAGAAAGCGCTTTTATTTCACAAGCTTTTGATACACTGTAGTTTTTCTGTAGCAGAAATTATGAATTGTTAATAAGGGTAGTTTTCCTAATGACACCACAGTTGATGAACAATTGAAAATGCGATGTGTGTTTTTGTTTTTATTTGTATTAATACTCCACACAACCGCTGTACTTTTATTGTGTTGGATGTTTACTTTCTACAAGTTTGTACTGTGTTGCTCATTGTGGACTAATCTTTGCTTAACTCCATAAGCTGCCTTCTCTCATCACCTTTGCTTGGGGGTGAACAGAAAATGTGTGTCGAAGAATGACTTTGAATTGAAGAGCAGAGAGAAGATTTGATCAGCATCAGTCTTCCTGTCTTTGACTTGTTTTCTGCAGGAATAGTGTGACTGTTTCAAAAGAAACTGCAGCTTCACTCCACAATGAGAATTTAGCAATAATGTAGTCAACCAAGTCAACCTTTTGATTTTCAAGGAAAATGCGTTGTTTTGTTTTACAGCTTGATGGGGAGCCAGTTAGCTTTCCCTTATTAGATTTGACTAGAGACCAAACCAAGGCGACAGTGCAGCTGACACTTGGGTGACCGGAGGCAGGAGTGGCGTGGATCCAGTGCAGCAATTGCTGGACAGGTGAAAGGAGCCGGATCAGAGGCGAGTCCGTGCTGGATCTGGTCCCAGATGCTCCACTGAATGGGAGCCAGAATGCAGGTGGGAGACAGAATGGATTCCGCGGACTGAGGTGCAGGAGAGGAGTCGAACTGGCAAGAGAGGGAGTCCGCCTTGACGTTTTTTGATCCCGGACGGTAGGTCAATGTGAACAGGAACTGTGTGAAGAACAGTGCCCAGCGCGCCTGGCGGTGACAGCTTGCAGAAGAAAGCACAGGGGTGAAGCTTGGGTGGCTCTCTGTGGTGCTGGGAAAGCACAGCCCTCACTCTGGATTCAGAGGCATCCACCTCCACGATGAATGGCAGAGAGGGGTCTGGGTGCCTGAGGATGGGGGCTGTCTTGAGGCGGGCGAATGCGGCAGTGGCAGCGGCAGTCCAGGAGAATGTTCTGGGGGATCCCTATAATAGAGAGGTCAGTGGAGAGGCGACGGGGCTGAAGTTGCGGATGAACCGCCGATAAAAATTGGCAAAGCCCAGGATGCGCTGCAGCTCCTTCACAGTGCGGGGCTGTGGCCAGTCGGTGACGGTGCTCACCTTCTCCATGTCCATATGTACGCCACTGGCATTGATGATGTAGTCGAGGAAGCCCACACGCTGGCGGTTGAACGCGCACTTCTCTGCCTTGATGTCGAGTACCTTGTACAGCAGACACTGGAGCACCTGGCGCACCTGGGAAACGTGCTCGGAGAGGGAGGTGGAGTAAATCAGGATGTCATTGATATACACGATGACAAACTAATGCAGGAAGAATCTCAGAACCTCATTCATGAACGTCTGGAAAACAGAAGGGGCATTAGCGAGACCGAAAGGCATGACGAGGTACTCGTAATGGAAGGAGTGTGTAATGAACTCTGTCTTCCATTCATCCTCCTCTCTAATCCAGATGAGGTTGTAGGCGCTGCGCAGGTCCAGTTTGGTGAAGTAACGGGCTCCTCTGACTTGCTCCAAGGCGGCTGGCACTAAGGGAAGCCCATCCAAGTGCTTTCCCAGTCAGGAGGGTGATGATGAAGGTGATCTTAGCCTCTTCAGTGGGGAATGACATGGGCAGGTGGGCGAAGTACAGCTGGCACTGCAGTACAAAGCCCTTACAGTGGTCGGGGGAGACGTCGTATTTCCCTGGGACAGCCAGCCGGACCGGCTGGATAGCAGCTGCAGGGGCAGCAACAGGAGCTGGATCAGCCGTCACCGAGGGGGCAGGCTGATGTTCAGGTAGGTGCTCAAGCAGCTGGTCCACGGCGTTCACAATCCACTGGACCATCTGCTCATGCTTCCCGAGCATGGCCCTCTGGGTGGTCAGCATCACTGGGTCCATTTGGAGGTGAAGTTTTTTGTAACGTACCGCTGGGCCACGGGAACAGTGGGACCCAGTTGTGGTGCGTGGTAGAGGTGGTCAGACAGGCATGGGCAGCACTGTGGAGTCGTGGTTAGAACTCTGGACTCATAACCGGAATCCTGGGTGGGGGCAATGCTGTTGTACCCTTGAGCAAGGTACTTCACTTAGAATACCCTTAAATACCCAGCTGTATAAATGGATAAGGCCTGGATAAGGGCGTCTGCTAAGTGACGATAATGTAATGTGGGTCGGGTACCGGCAGAATGGGGCAATCAAGGGCAAAGATGGGGTCGTGGTCATAGGCAAGGGTCGGGCAATCGGGCAAACAAAGTCGTAGTTGGTAGGTCAGGCAAGGAATCCAGGGAAGTGCACATGGTGTTCAGGAATGTTGATTGAAGGGAGCTGGGGGAAGTGACTGATAAGAAAGGTTGATGTGGGGAAAAGTGGAAGTACTAGATGGTAGCCATGACAGGTGTGTGTGTACAAATAACAGATTGTGAAACATGGCACTTGCCTCTGTCCAGCACACTGCCTTCATTCATCCACCTGTATAGTCATGTTCCTTTAATGGCATGGCTTATTAACATATGGTAATTACTTGGTAATTGGAAACATGAGATGCAAATGTATTCCGGGCTGACATTAAACATGCGTATATTGCGCAAACGAAATTAAATTGTGTAACATGCACATATTGCACGTGAAAGCCTTAATTAGAATATAGACTGAATATTTTTGCACAATATTAGTATCATGCAGTCATCCAATAACTGCGCAAAACTGTGTTCAAACAGTGGGTATAATAACGCACTTTGCAGTGGAGCAAGTGGGTTTGTGACACAGGAAAACAATGCTATATTCCAATGTCGCACAAAGATTTCCGCCATGTTTGCATATCTCTCCTTTTTTGGCCAAGTCGCATTTTTCTTGCGTGGCAGTCATTTTGTGTGGAAATTGTGTGAAGTTTGAATATCGGGCCCACTGTCTTTTTGCAAATGCTCCGAAGTAGAGAACATACATTGTTTACCCTGTAAAATAGAACTGGAACACTACAATCACAAATTTGTCACTAAGAGGACAAAATTAACTAGGAATATATAATGTAAATTTATGCTGCACAATAAAGCAGTAACTTAAATCTACCAACATTTTCAGTGTGCAGATCTGCAATTGATTGAATGCTCAAAACGACTTTGCATTACAGTAATATTCAGCTTGATGAGACATTTTCATGACACATTTTACATATTAAAATCACACCAGAAAATGTTATTCCATCTATTTAAAATCCTGTGTTATAAAATCCAATTTTCAGCCAGAATTGTAATTCTTGGACACACCTCATTACTTCCAATAGAAAAATGAAAACATATTCTATCATCTTTTTGGTTGCAAAGGCAAGCTTACTTTCATGGAAAGACTTTGACTCACTATCTTTATCTTTATGGAGAAATCTATTAGATAATATACACCTTGAAAAACATATAATTCTCCTTAAGTTATAAACTTGAGAACACATGGTGCAAGGCATGAAATTATCTCAATAACATTAATCTAGATGATTAATTTGTTACTATTTGTATTATAATTTTTATATATATAACATTTTTAAAAAGCTATAATGAAGCAGTAAGTGTTTATTATACACCGTACAGTCCTTAATACATGGCTGATATTTATCATTGACTTGCTTATTATGAGGGCGTATTTATTTATGAAACCTTATGATTATTTTTTGATCATTGTAGTTTTATTTAACTCATATCATTATTATCTATGATGCCTAATAAACATTATTATGAGGATATGTTTACTAATGGTTTTATTTATTTATTTATTTTACTAATATTAATGATATTCATTAATTCATTATTGTAAGAATGCATTTATGTTTTAAGACTGATTATGTTGTAATTATATATATTTTTGAGATTATTAAGCCTTATAACAATTATTTTGTTTTATATATCTATTTATGTTTTTTTCTCTTTTTTTCATGTTTATTGATATTATTAAGACTGGCTATATTTATTATGTTTATTTTGTATTATGATGATGATGATGATTTGTATTGCTTTTTACTATCATCATTGCAGTCGTGCTTATTATGTTTAATATACATGTTTATTGCAATGCTTTATTTCTTATTACTATACGTTTTTATCAGGGGCAGACTGGCAATCGGGAAGTGTGGGAGAATGGTGGTCCATTCTGTTTGGACCTGTGTGGGCCGTTGGTCTATATTTCTTTTTTTTACTTCTTGTCCATTAAATGCTGAGAATGACACACTGTTATTAATTGGGCATTCTCACTCTCTCTCACACACGTCATCACTCCAATCATCGCTTGTGTAAATCTAATATGGAAATATCTAAGGGGGAGGAGTGCCCACTCTCTGATTGGATTTGCCAGGATTTTCTTACAACGGGATTGGTGAACCGATTTCACCTTTTGCTGGAATCTATTGTATTGATAATGGATGAGTGTCATGTCAGTCAAAGATCTTCTATAGTAAAAATGCCAGAGAGGGCCTAATGATAGATACAATTCTGTATATATTTTTATATATTATAATTTGTAATTTTGTTTTCACTGATTTAATCTTAATTGTAATGATCTTCCTATCCTAGCTGGGCTCAACACTCATTGTCTAGGCCCTCAGGCTTTAAATAGAAGGCACCAGCCAATGTCATTGACAATTAGAGCAACATTTTGGAATGACAGTAGAATCAACCAATCACAAACTGTCTTGTAATAGGTGGGACAATTGTATGATGCCTCAAGGCCCTCTAGAGGGCCTAAGTATATGTCACTAATTCAGAGCCAATAGCGAGCCTTGTCTTGCTTTCTCACGCTTGAGCCTTGCTAGCTGGATGGTGGGTGTATGTAATGATGGCGATGGCAACTGCCGAGGACTTTCGGATTTAAAGTCAAAAGACAAGCTTTATGAACCTGCCATTGCTCATTTCATAAAGAAGGACAGGAGAAAGGACTTTGTTTTTAAATGATAATCATAATGGTGGGTAAAAAAGGTAATGACGTTGCAATTGGAAGTACTGGGTATATGACATTTCATGTTGTGGTGCATTTTTTTATTGTTGCATGCTGGAGATAGAACATCGACTACAGCGCAACTTTGTGAGTAGTTGTGTGGTTGAATTTATTCCACCACTATTTGAGTTTTGCCAAATGTTTCTTTGTAGTTTTCTCATCCAGACCTCATCCATTGACATCCGTTCCTTGAGCTCTCTGCTGTAGGCAAACTGCTGTTTAATGTTGAACCAGTGTCTTTTAAACCTGTGCAAGTAGGTGTGTTGCAACCCTGTGAGTTTCTCCTGTGTGCCATTAGCGTTTTTCTTTACAGTTATCTTTACTTTTGAACACTTCATGGAGTGGATGAGATGGAGGGATGAACAACCCAAAAAGACAGAGAATATGATAGCTTCTCAGGGTTCTCTGATAGACATCTTTATGTGCAGGTTTTTCAGCATATTTTGCAGCAACCTTTTTTGCATCTTCACTTTATTCTTTGTGATTCTCTGTTTTCTCCCTGTTGTGATCCTGCTTACATTGTCTCTTGAATAGAAGGTCTTCACCTTTTTATTGAATGCATCTGTGAACCTGTTGGTCTGCTTCCTGTCAAAGTTGCTTAGACTTTTGCTCTGCAGATGTTTCCAGCACCTACATGAGAAGCCCAGGGCATACTCTGCAAATCTCTGTAATCTGTATTTTCTGACAATCCTCCCTCTTATTACTTTTGAAATGATTTGCCTGTCCTTTTCTTTTCTGGCCTTGAGATATTTGATATTGATGTCTAAAATCAGTGCTTCATGGTACAAATGGTTTTCCTGATAATGGAGTTTACAGGGCATTTCTTTGTCAGCTCCTTCTATTTAGATTGTGAAGAATTTGAGTATTTCTTTAAGTGCTGGCATATCTTTTTGTATTTCTCCTTTAGTTTCCTTTGCTTGTCCAATGATTTCTGGAGTTGATTAATTTCATTATGCAGCTTCTCTCTTTGTCTTCTTGAGAGACTTTTGCCCTCCTCGTATTGCCTAAAAACAAAATCAACAACTTATTCAGCAACTCAGCGGCTGCATCACAGACCCTCCCCCTCAGCCTCCTTCAGTTGAGGCCGCTGCAATGGTGGTTCAGTTCTCTCAGGATGCATCCTCGCCGCGATCGAACATGCCGGGTCACAGTTACTTGGTGGCGGAGCCCTCACTATTTAACCTTCAGTGTGCCCCTGGGGCCAGTCTTCCACCGAGCAGTTATGACGACAGACGTCTCCAAGCAGGGTTGGGGAACAGTCTGCAACGGACGTGGAGTCCGAGGCAGGTGGACGGAGCCAGCAAGGGCCCTCCATATCAACATCCTGGAGCTATAGGCTGTACTCCTTGGACAGACGTGCTGGTTCGGCCGGACAACACAGCGGTGGTCGCCTATATCGACAGGCAAGAGGGTCTCCGGTTGCGGAGACTGTACTGTCTGGTGCGCCGTCTGCTTCTGTGGGTGCAGCCACGGTTCAGCTCCATCAGAGCAGTTCACCTCCCAGGCCCCAGGCCTGGCCAACACGGCGGCTGACCTCCTCTCTCGGGGAAGCCCCCCGGTCTCGAAATTGCGCCTCCACCCGTCTGTGATACAGCAACTGTGGAGCCGGTTCGGCAGGGCGGACGTGGATCTCTTTGCCTCGGCCACACACTGCCCACTATGGTTCTCCGTCCAAGACCGCTCAGGAACCCTAGGGATCGACGCGCTACCCACACATGGCCGTCTCCTTTACGCATTCCCACCATTCCCCCTTCTCCTGGTGGTCCTGGAGAAGGTCAGGAGAGAACGAGCATCACTTAGCCCCTCGGAGGCCTCGCAGATTCTGGTTCACAGACCTGATCGCCCTCCTTCATGGAGTGCCTTGGCAGCTCCCATGGAGTGCCTTGGCAGCTCCCAGTGAGAGCGGACTTGTTGTCCCAGGTGCAGGGCATGCTTTGGCACCCCAATCCGGGCCTCCTCCAGCTCTGGGCCTTGCCTTGGGTCTGTCAGATGCGGTGGTAGCCACTATTCAGTAGGCGAGAGCTCCCTCTACGAGGTCGCAGTATTCCCACTTCTGGCGGACGTTTAGCACCTGGTGCCACGATGGCCATCAGGACCCAAGCCCCATTTGAGCCACTGAACTCAGCTGAGCTGAAGCTGGTTTAACTTAAGACTGCGTTTTTGCTGGCAATCACCTCTGCAAAATGCGTGAGCGAGTTACACGCCCTGCGTCACACATTCTCAATCGGAGACAGGTCAGGACTGCAGGTAGGCCATGCTAGCACTCGCACCCTCTGCTTACGCAGCCATGCACTTGCAATCTAGGCAGAATGTGGTTTGACGTTGTCCTGCTGGAAAATGCAGGGACGTCCCTGGAAAAGACAACGTCTGGATGGCAGCATTTCCATTACAGACTCATGACGGTTTAAGACAGTGACATCTGAGGGATCGGAGATCACGTGCATTAAGAAGTGGTTTCCGGCCTTGCCCTTTACGCACTGAGAGTTGACTGGATTCCTTGATTCTTTTAATTATATTGTGCACTGCAGAAGGTGAAATGCCCAAAATCCTACCGATTGGTCTTTGGGGAATGTTGTTCTCAAAGTGTTGGATTATTCGCCGATGCATCTGTTGGCAGATTGGCGAGCCTCAACCCATCCTTGTTCTTGAAGGACTAGGCCTTTTTTGGAGGCACTTTATATACTATGATTACATGATTGCCTCACCTGTTTCACATCAGCTTCTTATTTCAACTTGTCACATCGCTATTAGTCCTAAACTGCCCCTGTACCAACTTTTATGGAATGTGCTGCATGCATCAATTTCAAAATTAACATTTACCTTAAAAAAAACTATGCAGTTGCTTAGGTAAAACATCGAATACCTTGTCTTTATAAATGTTTTGTTTAAATACAAGCCAAAGTACATTTACAAATCACTCCTCTGTTTTAATTAGCATTTTCCATACTGTCCCAACTTTTTCGGAATTGGGGTTGGGAATTGGGAATTGGGAATCTGCACTAGTAGAGCAGCCGTCCTTGCAATTGTAAGCAGAGGCATTAACCTCTGTAGCCCTGCTTTGATGTCACCGCCTAGTGGGTAATTAGGGGGCGACTACGCAAGACCAAGCCACCTCCTTTGATTAACGAGGGAGGAGCTCTTGTTACTCACGCTTTCTCCCAGAGCAGGCTCGACAGGACCCCAAGACAAATTCCACACAAACGGGTAACAACAATATTTATTAATACAAGTCCAGTCAGGGCACGAAGACTGTTCTGGAGATTTACAAAATAGTACAATTTGAATTACAATTAACCTAACTAAAACCGCCTTTAATCCCCGGCGCTAAAATAGAAAACCCCCCCCAAACATACAACTAAAAGGAAAAAACAAAAACACTACTAAAACAGAATAAAATAGTGTTTCTATGAAATGACTCAATTACAATATACTAAAAATACTAATCCTATTTCTCTCTTTACCCCCACAGATACAGGCATCACTCAAACCTTCCATGTAAGTACACATTTCTTCCCATAAGTCTTTTTCCCCGCAGAAACCCAGCCGGCGCTTCGTTGGCCAAACAGGCACCGACAGACTGGAAGCAAAGGAAAGTTAAGGTGAGCAAATAGTCAGAACTCCCGAATCAACCTGTCACAACGGCAGTCATGAAGATAAAGTAACTCAATGTCAATATCCTGCCGTACTACTAAAATGTCTTGTGCTTTCTTTCTCCACAGATAGTTCCACACCGGACAATCCCCAAAAGAGAAAGTGGGGACCAGTAGATCGAGGTGCCAAATTCAATAAAAGCCGTTCTCAAAAATTCGACTGTCTAGATCTCGATTGCCGGTATAAAGTCTCTTTACGTTCTTTTTAATGCATAACCGCTACTGCACCCTCGCTACTCAAACACAGACACCAAACCCATAGACTTAGCTGCCAAGTCTTCTGGGATACCGTCGCCGCCCCCGGGTTGCAGCTCCGCGTTATTATTTGTAATCCGCTAGAAGAAAATGAAAGATGAAGCTCCAAAGATCTCCCTCTTCCACCTCTCCAGCACTGGTTCTTCCTCCTTCCCTCAAACCCGGGCGTTCAGCTCCTGTCTCTGTTTCTCCCGTATGTCTCTCTCGAATGACTGTTTAAGAGAGAATGTGCAGGTAAGTCCAGGTGAGAGCGGCGGGTGGCATGTGCTCGGCAAAAATAAACAATCAATAAAACCCAATAAACCAATAACACAAGAAAAGTGCTTCAAACAATATAAGGAAGATAAAAAAAGAACACACTTCATAAACAATTGTGAGAAATAAAGTGCACACGTTATAATTGTTAAGTGATATAATAATATAATAATTATTCAATTAAGTGATATACTGCCGTCATGCCCCGCCCGTGACACTGATTCAAGACACTGATTTCCGGGAAGAGCGTGACTGTGGTCCTTGCTACTGGGCGGCCCAGGTGTGGCCCTTCGGGGTCCCTGGGATTACTGTCTGGAGTTGTGTTGCGGTCACCTCAGGGCAGGCTCCCTTATCAGCTCGCTGCCTCCTCCTTTGCGACAGTTTTGTTATACAGTAGCCCCTCCCCCTTGGGCAGTGCTTACGACTTGCAAGATAACGATAGGTTGCATATGCAACCCCGGTTATCTGAAAAAGAAGCACTGCTTCCCATCCCATCTCATAATTAAGATTCAAGTTTTTGTACTTCGAGGCCTCCATCACTTCTTTTAAAGGTTCTTAAATTATCATGGATTTTAAAAATGAAGAGCCCAAAACACACATGTTGTTTATGTCAAAGCCTCTCCAACACAGTAATATTGATTTTACAAAATTACAAAAAATTAGATGTCTTGGTGAAAGTATAATTCAAACCTCCCTGTTCCAAGATATAATGTTCCTACAGAAACAAGTGACTGTTGATATTGTAGTCTGGATGTAAAAATGGTCCCCCAGTGCTGTGTCACAAGCAAAGAGAAAATGATGTGAAGTGAATCTTTTCTGAAATCTATTAAATAAGTAATTTCAAATTTTACTAATACACAAAAACTGAGTGTAAATGTACAATGTGTATGAAACACTAAATGCTAGCTATAGTATAGTTACTAATATACAAGCAAACATTGTTTATTATACTTGTTATTTAATATTAGGGTGATATAGAGTCTGGCTCAAAATTGAATACTGAAACGATACAAAATATGCACCAGAATTCCAGTTCTACACATGTTGTAAGTGTTGAGTTTGTCCCTGTTACTGATCCGTACTTTCAGGAGTATTCCCCCCAGCCTTAGGTATGATGATTTTCAGTAGAATACATATATACAAGATGGCGCTGATACACTGTGGCTGTGCATTAGTAAATGAGAGTTGTTCCAATAAAACACTTAAAGGTTAAACCTTGTTTATTTCCTTCAAGTTACCACAACACACAACGGTGTGCATTGGCTGCACACATTTACTTTTGTATAACAAAAAGTAAATAGTCATAAACAGAATCAAACCTGGCTTAAGCTGTGTATCATCAGGTTTGATCATCTTCAAAAGCCATACTCTGTTCCTGTTACTATGGATGAGTCTTACTCTTTTTTTTTTTTTTTTTTCTTGGCAGACACCCTTATCCACGGTGACTTACAACATAAGTGCAAAACAAAGTGCAAAAATACAGTTATTTTTAATAATAATAATGTGTGTGTATGTGTACTGTGTCATCATGCAGGATATTGCTTGCTATTTCATGTTAATTAAAGCCTGAAAAGGGTATAGGCACAGCTCCTAAGGGAAATAAGAAATGTCACATTCATATACATTGTTGTCAGCAAGTTGTATAGCAGTCATATATTCCACACGCCTTCTTTCTCGTGTTTGTTCAGTGTAAATCTGTTTTTTTGCTTCCAGAATTATTGCTCCCATCATTATATGGATTATTTCAGCTTACTTTATATGTTCCTAGTATTCAAGTACTTGTTACTAGTGCTCTGCTATTCCGTTTTTGTACTGCAGAAGATTGATACATTCGTGTGGTTGTGACTCGATAACATAGATGGCATCATGGATTTTTTTTTTTTTTTTTTTGTCCAGATAGGTAGGGTTGTTCTTTATATAAAGAAGAAGAACAATGTAAGTATAATCTCAACATATACTGGTGGATTGCTTTTAATTAATTTGGCCTTCTTATTCTTTACGTTCCTTGTGTTCTTATTATACCTTTAATCATGCAAAGAAAAAAGAAATCATAAGTGACAGGAAATGTAAAACTCTGCTGACAAGGAAACCAGAGATGAAAAAGATTTAAGATGAGTGTGTGACCAACATTAGGGGTTAGGTTCTTCATAGCATTGAACATGCTTGTGTGGATGTCAGCAATCACAATTCCTTCCAGGTCTCTGAGCAGAAGGGCGAAAAATGATATGAATGATTGCAGATCAAAGCAAACATGGTTTGAGGTTTACAGGGCTGATATGGTATTGGACACCCCTAGAATCAGAAAGAGTAGGTAGAATTGGTTGGAATGTCTGTATATTCCAGATGCGACTGGTGGTTGGTATCTTTAATCTGCTGCCCTGCTGTTCAGGGCTACAGCCTCTTCTTGTATTTCATTACAAACTGTTAATTTCAGGACCCCTTATTAAATACACAGAAACAGGCAGTTATGTTCCTACACTGTCACAATGAATGGATCGGCAGCCCATAGGCAGGGGTGGACTGGCACTCGGGCAGTGTTTGTTTATATTTATATATATATAAATATATAGCCCTGTCCAGATGAACACGTTTGCTCCACGAATATATAGAATTGCAATAAATGCTGATAATGTCCCTGAATCATTATTTTGCGTGCCATGTGTCTGCGTTATTGCGCTCTGTACTACGTGCAGTAGCAATCGTGTATTGATCAGTAGAGTAAAAACACTCGGTGCCATTTGGACCTGCGTTTCACTCACAATGTTTTCACAACACTGACACAAACTCAAATTAGATCCCAGTAATGAAACAGCATCTTTGTGGGTTAAACTTTTGAATAAAAGATCTGGAGGATTAGTGGTAGGAGTGTGTTACAGACCACCCAACTCAGATATTCAGAAAGATGCTGCAATGTACAGTGTAATCAGGACTGCATGTAGCAAGGATGTGGCTGTTATAATGGGGGATTTCAGATGAAACAAAATGGATGGAGATGAAACAAAATATATAGAATATGTAGAGCTTCAAAGAGACCTTAAGAAAGGGATCAGGAAAGCAAAGAGGGAAATAGAAAGAAACTAATGCACATAGCTTTTTTCAATACTATAACAGAAAGAGGTCAATAAAGGAGGAAGTGAAACAGATAAAGGGTTAAAATGGAAGTATCTTGGAAAACGAACAAGATGTGGACAATGTTGAAATGAGTATTTCACAGAGGTTTTTACTAAAGGAAAAAACAGATATCATGCCACAGGTTAACAACCAGTCCAGTCAAACCCTAAGAGAGATCAAGATAAATGAGGTGGAGGTACTAAAGGGACTAGCAGAATTAAAAACAAACAAATCACCTGGGCCAGATGGTATATTTCCAACAGTACTTAAAGAAATGCGGGAAATTATTTTTAGGCCACTAACTAAAATATTCCAAATCACCTGCATCACCTGTAAAATGTTGGAAAAATTAGACAGAAAATAGAGGAGCATCTTAATGAAAACCATATTCTTGGAGATAGTCAACATGGGTTTAGACGAGGCAGATCATGTCTTACTAATTTATGATAATTTTTTGAACATGCAACTGCAGCTGTAGATCACGTGAAAGCATATGATATGACATACTTAGATTTTAAGAAAGCTTTTGATAAGGTTCCACAGCAAAGGCTGATCCTCAAATTAGAAGCTGTAGGCATTCAGGGTAATGTAAGTAGATGGATTATGAACTGGTTGATGTATAGGAAACAGAGGGTGTCGATTAGAGGAGTTGCTTCTAACTGAAGTGAGGTTGTTAGTGGAGTTCCACAGGGATCAGTACTAGTGCCTTTGCTTTTTCTAATTTATATTAATGATCTGGACTCTGGAATAGTTAGCAAACTTGTCAAATTTGCAGATGATACTAAAATAGGTGGCTCAGCAGATACAATCTCGGCAGCTCAGGCTATTGAAAGTGGACAAGTGTAAGATATCACATGCACTTTTAATTTACCTTCAACCGACGAGAAAATGACGTGATCTTTGAAGACCCACAGTGGCACAGGAGATCAGTTCCCTGTTTTACAGTCAGGAAGAATGAATCAGTGCAATCCAAACACAAGGAGGCATCTTTGAGAGTAATTGTTGTAGTTTTTATTGAGTCTGCAGTGTGAGGAGGAACACGTGACTTGAGCAGATCCGTCTGGCGGTGAAGGCGGGTTTTCAAGTGTTCATGTCCCACGGCCAGGTCCATCACAACCGCTTCAGGATCCTCTGTCTTACATTCTGCAATTATTGTGTGTGAGTGTGCGTGTGTGTGTGTGTGTGTGTGTGTGTGTCAGACATGGGTCAAATATATTTTCTGTATTTCCAATTAATCGTATTCATCCTGTTTTAAATTATATCCTATTTCACAATTATTAGTTGAATGTGTTTCCACAGGAATTTGATATTCTGTGTTTTAAATGTGTATTTCAATGTATGGGTTGTATTTGAAAATACAATCTCATTTGTACATCACAACAAACTCAGCTCAGCAACAAATACGGTCTAACATTACCATCACATCACAACTCTCATTGAAAGTAAATGTTGAGTTGCAGACTCTCTACCTTCATCTATGTCATGTTCGGCCACATTGGTGTTGTAGTTAAACTTTTAACAGTTTTATAATTAGCACTGACTACAGGTGTTATGTGTTAAGGTAGATCTTTTTCCAGCAGTACACGCATTAGCTCAACTTTGAATAACAAACCCATTTTTCTTTATGTTCCTAATCTCACAATTTCTGCCTCATTAGCTATTAGATGAGAGATGCAGGGAGGAGACAGGAGTCAATGAAAGCGACCAATTTAGACTGTTGGGACAGATGAAATTGGTGGGACTATGTTAGGAATCTCACATTGTGTCTTTAGTCTTTAATTTGTGTGTTAATGTTGTGCTACAATCATATTGTTGTGATGTACATAAAAGATTATATCTTAAAATACAACACTGATTAAAATACAAATGACTGAAAATGGAGAATATAAAATACTAGTAAAAATACATCATTGAAATATTTGCAAATACATAGAAATACTTTTAAAACACAAACTCATTTTATTTTGCAAATACAGTCATTTAGTAATTATCAAACAAGATACAATTTGTGCTTTTTCAAATACAAAATTGAATTAAAATATGAACTAATTAAAATACATCAATACACACATGTAATGGTATTTGACCAGGTCTGGTGAGTGTAAGCGTGGGTGATGAATAAAGAACTCAGTTTAGTGCATTGCACAGTCTGAACATTACTTCCCTTGTTTTAAATTGTGCACTTTTTGACAATGTACCCTAGCAATGTGTTTGCCATGTTTGGATGGAGAAAGTTATGAGTCCACATAAACTCTTCCAATTCTATTCCTCTCATAGTGTAATTATAGTGGACATTTTCGTTACCTGCATGTAATACCTTGCACTTGTCCACATTGAATTTCATCTGCCAGGTGTCGGCCCAAAACTGAATATTATCCAAGTCCCTTTGAGTAACCTGAGCTGCCGAGATTGTATCTGCTGATTAATAATAATGTAAGCAGGCCTTTTCCAGTACAGCGGGGATTCTTCAGAGTTGCCCTCTTTCTGGGATGTTGTATTCCCTAGCAATTGAACCCCTGCTCTGTCTGTTGTGTACCCATTTAACCAGCCTGGCCCTGCCCTCTGTGCCCACTGCTTCTCCTCTCAAAGTGTCAGCTGATGCTAATGATCTGACTTTTTATTACTTGTCAACCTGAAGCGGTGAAGGACAGCTTAGATATACAGTGGGGGAAAAGAGTATTTGATCCCCTGCTGATTTTGTACGTTTGCCCACTGACAAAGAAATGATCAGTCTATAATTTTAATGGCAGGTGTATTTTAACAGTGAGAGACAGAATAACAACAAAAAAATCCAGAAAAATGAATTTAAAAAAAGTAATCAATTGATTTGCATGTTAATGAGGGAAATAAGTATTTGACCCCTTCGACTTAGTACTTGGTGGCAACACCCTTGTTGGCAATCACAGAGGTCAGACGTTTCTTGTAGTTGGCCACCAGGTTTGCACACATCTCAGGAGGGATTTTGTCCTACTCCTCTTTGCAGATCCTCTCCAAGTCATTAAGGTTTCGAGGCTGACGTTTGGCAACTCAAACCTTCAGCTCCCTCCACAGATTTTCTATGGGATTAAGGTCTGGAGACTGGCTAGGCCACTCCAGGACCTTAATGTGCTTCTTCTTGAGCCACTCCTTTGTTGCCTTGGCTGTGTGTTTTGGGTTATTGTCATGCTGGAATACCATCCACGACCCATTTTCAAAGCCCTGGCTGAGGGAAGGTGGTTCTCGTCCAAGATTTGACGGTACATGCCCCATCCATCGTCCCTTTGATGCGGTGCAGTTGTCCTGTCCCCTTAGCAGAAAAAAAACCCCAAAACATAATGTTTCCACCTCCATGTTTGACGGTGGGGATGGTGTTCTTGGGGTCATTCCTCCTCCTACAAACACGGCGAGTTGAGTTGATGCCAAAGAGCTTGATTTTGGTCTCATCTGACCACAACACTTTTACCCAGTTCTCCTCTGAATCATTCAGATGTTGGCAAACTTCAGACGGGCCTGTACATGTGCTTTCTTGAGCAGGGGGACCTTGCGGGCGCTGCAGGATTTCAGTCCTTCACGGCGTAGTGTGTTACCAATTGTTTTCTTGGTGACTATGGTCCCAGCTGCCTTGAGATCATTAACAAGATCCTCCCGTGTAGTTCTGGGCTGATTCCTCACCGTTCTCATGATCATTGAAACTCCACGAGGTGAGATCTTGCATGGAGCCCCAGACCGAGGGAGACTGACAGTTATTTTGTGATTCTTCCATTTGTGAATAATCGCACCAACTATTGTCACCTTCTCACCAAGCTGCTTGGCGATGGTCTTGTAGCCCATTCCACCCTTGTGTAGGTCTACAATCTTGTCCCTGACATCCTTGGACAGCTCTTTGGTCTTGGCCATGGTGGAGAGTTTGGAATCTGATTGTTTGATTCCTTCTGTGGACAGGTGTCTTTTATACAGGTAACGAGCTGAGATTAGGAGCACTCCCTTTAAGAGAGTGCCCCTAATCTCAGCTCGTTACCTGTATAAAAGACACCTGGGAGCCAGAAATCTTGCTGATTGATAGGGGATCAAATACTTATTTCCCTCATTAACATGCAAATCAATTTATAACTTTTTTGAAATGCGTTTTTCTGGATTTTGTTGTTGTTATTCTGTCTCTCACTGTTAAAATACACCTACCATTAAAATAATAGACTGATCATTTCTTTGTCAGTGGGCAAACGTACAAAATCAGCAGGGGATCAAATACTTTTTTCCCTCACTGTATTTTGACAGGTTTCTTCTGCTAAGGAGAACTGGGGGAATTGCACCTCTTTCCTGCTGGGTCGGTGGTGTGGAGTAGGTGCCCCTGTTTGGCCAGAACAGCTGCATTGAGAGAACTGGCATGGGGGTGCTGGGGGTGTTCCTGGGGGGCCGCAGTGGGAACAGAAGGACTGGGAGGGGTTGGTGGACGATGTTAAAGAGGCAGCAGAGCTGGAGATGACATTTGCTGCAGTTGTCCTATAGGGGAGGGTTCTTGTTATAAACACTCTGGTTGCCTCGATGCTTTGGCACAGGCTGGCCTGTCTGGATCTGCCCCGGGGCTGCGTCGGGTCATTTATACTGACTTACTGAATTTTTGGGGGAATTTTCATTGGCTGTGGCCGGCTGTCTTGTATGCATTTCAAATTTTCCAAACCCCCTCCCTTTTAATAAGCCATGTTTTCACAAAATAAATCAACAACTTTTTTAAAATACATATATTTTTTCTTTAATACATCTGTACAACCAGGAATCAAACCATTCATGAATCTAAACAAAAAAAAACAACAGCGACCTGTACAGACAGATATACCTGCAGTAAATTCAAACGGGTGACAAATGAAAGCCTGAAACCACTGCCTTGAGGTGTATGTTTTCATTTGTTTATTTATGTTTTACAGAGTTTAACTGTTGTTGGGGGTTTTGACTACCTCACTGTATACATTAAGGCAGTGGTTCCCAAACCGGTCCTGGGGGACCCCCTACCCTGCTGGTTCTTGTTCCAACCGAACTCTCAATTACTTAATTGAACCCTTAATTGAACTAATAATTTCCTAAATTGGAGACTTTTAATTATTTTAAACAGTAGGGGTTTTAAGTTAGGTATAGAATTATATTAAAAATCATATTGAAGAAACAAATACTTTCTTACACAATTTAAAAAGTAAAATCTAAGCAGATTGTTACTTCAGTTAAGGTTCAATTAAGTAATTGAGAGCTTGGTTGGAACAAAAACCAGGAGGGTAGGGGGTCCCCCAGGACCGGTTTGGGAACACCTGCATTAAGGTTATTACACCACATGTTTATATTTAAGGAACAGTATTTGATAAAGACATTTTGAAATAATAAAACAGAGGTTGTAAGACAGTTTAAAAGTTAACTATGCTCATACAGAGTGTGTACATTAAGGTTAATGATGAGGCCTGCCTGTAAATACTAGAGACATTACAGGGGAAGCCGTGCATCTTCAAGTGGTGATTTTCTCTGTGTGTATGTGATGTAAATTATATTTAATGACATTTTTTTAAATTCTTTCTGAGTTAAACAACTAGATTCAAAGGTCTTCTATCATGGTCCCTGCATTTATGATGCGCTGGAAGGCATATTGGGCACCGGCTAGTTGATATGTCACTAAAACAGGTCCTAGATGCTCTGTTAGTCGCAGTGAAATTCAGTACCTCTCCAGTTCTGGAAACTCTTTTGTGGATTTGTGCAACTATGCCAGTTATGATAGCAATGGAGCAGCGACCGTTCAGTGATCTAAATGTCGGTTGATGTGTGATTTTTCTCCGGATGTGTTCCATAGTGATGTGTGTTTGGGAAACAAAGATGTCTGATTAGTCCAAATCCGCCTGCTTTCAAGGAGATTTTGAGCTCAGTTTTTCATCTTCAAAACGACTTTCAGTGACAGCTGGTAGAGCATCGCTGTGCTTCGGGGGTTTCACGTGAGCAGACGGGTGAGGCGCAGCGCCAGAGGAGAGTCCATGCGTGAGGCCGGTCAGCACCGGCCGGTGTGGGCAGCGGTCAGAAATCCAAGCACCGAGATGCTTCGGCGGGCTGTAGTGCAGCGCAAGCCGGAGGAGGAGCCCCTCAGATGGGCGGAGTCAGGACTGGGGCTTCTGCAGTAAAAGCTATGTCAAAATTACTGACGTCCGCACTGCCTTTAAGGGTGGGTACGAAGGGAGGCTTCACCTTCTTTTCCAGAAGCCCTTGCCAATCCACACTCTGAAAAGAGAAGGAAGAAAGAAATGGATAAAGGATAAAGTGGCGCGACCTTTATGTAAAAGAGCGGCCATAAAACGGACGTGTCCGCCAACGTACTCTGAAGAAGGGATGCTTCTTTACTTCCTCTGCACCGCGTTTACTGGCTCCAAGGCGCTTGCTGGGATTTTTCTTCATGAGCTGCAGAGGATTCAAAACAAGAAGGAGACGCACGTTATTCTCCATCAATGGACTTAAAGTTGAAACATGATGTTAAAAATAAGTTCTCATAATTTGAAGTGCAAATGAGCGTTTGTGCATTGTTATTGTGAGCCTCGCTCCACTGCTGCACAGTCACTGGGTATTCCTCCAATTGTGTAACATTTAAATAACAGTGACATCCATTCACTATGGTTGGTAGCAAGATACCGAGGGACAGACTGGAGGAAAAACGTGTCTCAACAATAAATAACCCTGGCATACAGACCTTTTTCATGATGAAGATGGACTCTGACGAGAGGAACGCAGGATAGTCCACTTTCATGTGCACAATATTGTGAAGCACCTGGTTTCTATTTTCACCCGGGAAAGGAGTCTATGGGCACAAGAAGAAAGAGAGGAGAGCACATTAAAGGGTTACTCCAGACCCAAACTTTCAATATTCACATTCTGAGCATTCGGGAATGCAAAAGCCACACACACAGATCTTGTAAAAAGTCAATTCACAACTTAGACATGACTTATTAAAGCTGATCAATTATAGACACAAAGTCTGCAATAATGGAATCCTACTGAAAACCAAACCTGGTTAACAAAACGTCCTGAAGGAGTTGCTATCGTAACCTGGCAATAAAGGTGTGTTTCGGTTGTGTGTGCATGAGCGATCTGTATGAAATAAAATACTGATGTGTTTCAGTTTCTGCAACTATGATGTTAGGTTTTCAAAAAGTCTAATTAAGTCCTCAAGGATTGAATGAAATCCTACCTGGCCCTTGGTGGTATAGATTTAACTTTGCCTTGATGGCACTCAATGAAATCATTTTAATCATAATGAAACCATGAGAGGATCATGATCTTACCTCAACAGAGGCCTACTGCTTTCACTTTAATACTGCATTAGCTTATATATGAGGCTCTTGAATGGCTGAACCAATAAAAGCTTTCGCTAAGAGCAGTTTTCTCCCTGAAATCCAGATAATGCCTCAAGCTGTGGCACACAATTGGCCAAAAGTCACAGAGATTCGACAGATTAAAAGAGTGCAACAGTTACCCCTGTGTCTGGCTTGTGGACCGACTACACTACAGCCTTATCGGGAGACGTTTAACACTTTTCCAACTGAAGTCTTAAATTTGAAGTTCTGTTAAGAATACCCACCTCGCCAACCAGCATCTGAAAGATGACCACACCCAGCCCCCACCAGTCCACTGCCCGGGTGTACGATGATTTGGTGAGGACTTCTGGGGCGTAAAAGTCTGGGGTGCCGCACACTGTCCTAGTTCGGTCTTTATAGCCCATGCCTAGGAAGGAAAATTAAGAGGATTCCGGAAAAATATCACATTGTAAATTAAATTATACATATACTAGGAAATCAAGAATTTTAATGTACCTTCCTTACACAGACCGAAGTCTGCAATTTTGACATAGCCAGCTGCGTCAAGCACCAAGTTGTCCAGCTTTAAGTCCCTGGAATAAAAATACAGTATAATCACTTGGATTGCAGAATATAGACAGAGCTTGCCAGGAACACAAGAACTATTCCTCTGTCAACAATGAACAGAAACATACATTTCTCAAACTTGTTGCATTCAGGTACATGTCTGCACTGATTTTAGGACATGACTTCTATTATGAGGACTTGTGAGTGTCACAATAAATCATTTTCAAAATCTAAGAGAAATTCAGTGGGTGAATAGTTTAGGTTGGGTTTGATCTCAGTGAGACTAGATTTTTTCTTGCTTGTATATTGTACAAATGGCTGATGTGTGATAACTTACCTGTATACGATCTTCCGCTCGTGCAGGAACTGCAGGCCGTGCACCACACAGGCAGCAGAAAATCTGTTCAAGAAAAGACACCAGCGACACAAAAAGCAGTTTTTAAGCTCGGATTGCACTCGAGTGTTAAGGAGCCGACAATTTCCTGTCAATGCAGGAACTCCAGCAACCTATGTTATTGGATCTAAAAGACAATACGAACAAAAACTGTCAATCTGGTCAACTGTCAATCTGCATACCTTCTGTAATAATGTAAATGATTAGTTGTGCTTTGTTTTGTTATTCGGAGGTTGTGTGCCAATGGTCAGGAATAATAATGTGCAATAATTTCTGAATATATAGGTACACAGTTCTGAAACGCACCTCAGGTTTGACATCATTATTTTTACTTCTACCAAGATGGACGATTCACTTACACAGCCCGGGGCTCTGGAAACACTCCTGCCTGAACGTGCGTGATGAGGTCTCCCCCCGCAGCATACTCCATAATGAACCATACATGAACCTCCGTCTGAACGCAGGCGATCAGGTTCACCAAGAAGGGGTGCCGCACACTGCTCACGGTTTCCAAAATCCTTCTCTCACATTGGAACCTGAAGCGAGACAAAAGACACACAGCATGTGAATATACATTCATAAACAGCTTGGCTGAATAAGTCCAGAGATGCATTAAAATGGCAGCTTTCCTTCAGAGTAAGAAAGTGAAAACAGTCACTGAAGACCTTGCTAATGCAGTGTATTTGTGTACATCATTAAAAACATCACTAGGTTTGTTTATCTTTGCTCAGCTTTCAAACCCAGAAGCCTCAATACAATAAAAATGAAGCCATACCTGTCGACAGTACCATTGGCGATAATGTCTCCTTTTTTCAAAGCCTTCACCGCAACCATTTCTTTGGTCACGACGTGCTCGGCCAGCAGCACCTGTCAAAGCAAGACAGATTCAAAACTGTCAAAAAAGGTCAAACTCCACTCTCTCGCCCAGGATCAACATTCACAGCACAAGCATTTAGTAATACATCCTCACTAATGCTGGGCTTTAATAAGTCACAGACAATGTTTCTGTTAAAGGTTAAAAAGTGGAAATAATTTCACAATTGTCCACAAATATCTTTTTGGAAAAATGGCGTCGAGCAAATATCTGACATGGATTACTGGGATATACCTTTCCAAAAGCTCCTCGGCCGAGCACAGCAACGAATTTAAAGTCCTCGACAACAGAACGGCTCCTGCAGAAGACAGAGCGGGGGGGAGTTAGTTCATCAGGAATTTTAAATTCAGCCAATTGACTTAAATAATCCAAAGAGTTTGTGTGTCGTTACTCATAGGAATGTCTTGAATGTATTTTCCACATTCTCCATGAGTTCTTACCAAATTCACGAGGTGTACTGGACTCCATTCACTATCTTATGCAAAGTTCAAAAGATCAAAGTGCTAATTCATTTTCAGAGGCACCAGAAATATATAATATCCAGACATCCTGATAATATTAGAAAGTGTCAGAATGGAGTTAAAACTGTAAAGAAAGTACCTCATCTCTGTCGAAGGCGGCTGCGGAACGTCGAGCTCCTCTGGTTTGTCACAAATCACGGCATCCTGCAAATTGAGCACTTTCTTGTTAACAGGAGGAACAACACAACTGTGGCCAAACAGACATTTTGTTCGCTAGGGTTATTAGTACTGACAAATATTATTTCAAAGTAAACAAAAATAACAATTTTAATAACAATTATAGGCCAATTCACTGGTCATTTCACAGTCATGTATATTGCATGTTCTTTATAATAACTTCAAACACGTGACACTCATTAGAAGCCTGTCTAGGGCTTAGAAGAGTGAAACTGCAATAAAGCTAATTTCTCCTTATTGTAAAATGTGTGAATAAAAGTAAGTTAGACTTTCTGTTTGCTTAGAAACAGGCTTCACCCTCTGCCAACAACGCGGCCTCCGGCACATGGATTTCTGCTACAGCTCCCTTTTCTACCCGGCTCATTTCCTTTGCTTTCTGTGTCGTTCTTACCTGGGCCGTCCTGCTGGTCGGCCGGGAGCAGCTCTTCTCCACGATGCCGTGGCTGGAGGAGGCAGTGAGGCTGTGTGTCTCAGGCAGCTCCACTCCAGCCTCTTCCTCTGCGTGGTGACTGGTGCCGTGTTTTCTCAGGTGAGACTTGCACCACTGCCAGCCCATGAGCCCCAACATTATAGGCATCATGTAGGACATCCTCAAGAATGTCTTGAATCCCATCTTCTCTGGACCCTAGAAGTTACACCAGTTGGGAAAAAGGAGATTAGATACATGAAACAGACATCCCGCTCTGATGAGCCCTCAGAGACGTCCTGTTCCACCACTAAAGGAATGCAATTTATATTTAGAAAACATTGATCAGTCAAATCTAGAAAAACTGTCCAATACACTTCAGTTCTCTCTCTCCATTTCCACCCGAAAATATGTAACCACAGTGGCTGGAAGCCTCTTTCTACAGCTCACCCTGTGGGCTGGTTGGGCAGCATTTGTGCAAAGCCAGTCATATGAATTGAAGAGCATAGCATTTAATGGCACCAAATCTAATTAATAGACATGTCACTAAACACTGCATGACAATGGCAAGTGTGCAACCTGATCAAACACTCAAATTATTACCACACAGCAGAATCTATAGTGTTACAATTACAGTGTTAAATGTGCTAATGATTTGTTGCTGTGCACCTGTTCGCCTCTCCAAGGCTGGGGAAGGAAACTATCAATGAATAAGCAGAAAAGGTGTAAATCTACTCAATGCATAGACCAACATTGTATTTAATCCATCGTGACATGTGACAGAGTACCTTTTAAACTGTATACAAAATCACTTCCAATATTATTTTATACAAGTCATTCGAGAATCTAGTGCTCCGTGCGGATCTGCGCGGCTCCACCAATGGGATATGTGGGATTCTGCAAATCTGCGCAGACCTGCGGAAATCGGCGCTACACAAACGTGACTAAAGCGCCGTGCGACCTTCGCAGATGATAACGGAGGGTCATTGTATATTTGCTGAACAAGTTGCATACCGTGTCCTACAGCCAGCGCACACTGCTGCTGGTGCATTGACAAGAACAGCCTCCAACAGCAGCCTCCGATCACATCCCATCACCCGTTCAGCAGAGCGCAGTGGATGTGTGCCAGATGTGCTCTTGCCAAACATGCCCACATATTAGGCTTAAAACACGTGCATCGAGAAACTAAACCACTCAGAAGAGGCGACCAGCTTTTGGCTTCAGATGTGCCCCAACGACAACAAGATACACGAGTGATTGACACTTACCCTTGTGAGTAGTCTGGCGATTAGTGGAGGCGCGTCCGACTCTCTGTCTGCTTCTCACTCCTCCACACCAAACGACACGATCACAAAGCAGCGGCTGCGCTATTCCTTTCCACAAAGTCAAGGGATGTCAAACTCTGAAACAGATGCAACAAGGCTTTCGCGATGGCGTTTCCACAAAGTCAGATGACGTCCACTCTAGTCTGGGTTAGCTCGGCAACTGAACGTTTGACATAAGAGAAGCCGTTTAGAGCGCTTGAGCCACTTTGACGTCACAGTGGCGAGATGACGCAATGCCCCGTATCGCATGGTGGCGTTGAGTACGTTATAAAAGATAGACGTTAGAAAGATCTCCCTATGTCAGAGGCTGGGCAGCAGCTGATGGTAGTGGCACTAATGAAGTAGTAGTATGAATCATACAGAGAACGGCCATTTTAACATATAAAGTTCCGATTGCTTTCATTGTTCATGTACTGTAGCTATGAAGAGATATGGTGAATACAAAACCAAAAACATACCATTGCAGTGCACATAATATCCGCTTGATGGTGCAGAAGTGTACGCTTTAAAGGTGTAAAATGAAACTCACATTCTGCACCATCTAGTGGGTATTAAGTGTACTGCAGTGGTCTGTTTGTTTGTAACCATTGGTAAAAACAAACCATGTTTTGAAACAAGCTCTTTTACTTTAAAATGCATTGACACATTACAGAAATGAAGAATGGAAACTCTGGAGTGTGAACTCAAATTAAACATACAGTGAAATCCTACTAGATTGTGAGGTGAAGTTTCCACCTGTATCAGTGTTCCTAGTCATGAAATAACAATTTCAAAAACTCCCCTACCTAATACTATGGAAACCAGCAAGATTTAACTTCCCTTGGTCATCAAAATACCTTGACTTTAAACTTGATTTACTTTCATAGAGGTTGAGAAATGAAGCTCAAATCCATCAATCAGTCAATCAATCAATCAATATGTATTTGTATTGCGCCCTTCATCCTGGTAGCCACAGAGCACTTTTGGCATGTAAATCCCAAATCATTCAGCTGAGTATGAGTATAGGGGATCACATCCACTATAGTTATGAGAATGGAAAGCCTATGTAGTGCTTCAGAAGTGTGAGGTGCTCCTGTTCACAACACATCACTGATACTGGAATTTCCTATCCATAATTGATCAATGGGGATACATATATGTAATGGACTTGTTGTCATTATTATTGTTATTTTAGGTTTTGTTTTCCGATTCACTTAATCATTTCAGACTTTCAGGTCCAGTCCATTGTATTAATCTATTCAAACTTCATCGGAAAGACTTGATTTTGATGACACAGTTCTTCTCCTAATTAGTACATTTTATACACTGTACAGGTCTGCAGTGAATGCTAGTGTCCCCCAAGAAGTATTGGACATATAGCAGATATATGAAATGGTTTAGCCCAGCAACTTAGTCTGGGAAACCCAGAGGAAAATGATATTGATTTTATTCACTGCAGAACCTGAACACCTGTTATTTTGAGATGTTTTGACATTGGCCTCCTTAGTAGTATGGATACTGTGTTTGAAATCAGTTAGAGTCATTTATTTTTGTATTTAAATTATTGAACCTACTGTGAGTACAGTATGCATAGCACATCATTTTTCTATTCTGCTTTTTACAGCCATTAGCACAAATGATTCATGACCTATTTTCCCCCCTCCCAGTCTGATTTTCATTTAGGCAAATTTTCTGGACTGATGTCCATGACCAGACTCATCAGATATGTCACCATGTCTTTCCTTTACAGGCCATCCATAGTGTGTCATTCTCCTCCGGATGATTAACAGTTACAGACAACAGATGTGATATTTCAGGAATGGTGAAGTCCTATTCTAAGAGATATTCAAGATGTTCCTTGGAAATATTGACTCTTTGTCACCACTCCTCATTGTCATTTTTCCCAGTCTGATTTTCCATTACACATGTGTATGTTTACATAGACGTAAAGTTATTGTCCCACAGAAATGATACCATCAAAAACATACTGTCCTAGTATGACAATAGTAAAATATATCAGCATGGTTTTACGCATTGTGGGATGAGGGCTCAACCAACACTATAGTGTTTTCTTAAGGCCTGTTGATCCAATTGGGACACTTTTGTGAGGACTTGGCATAAACATTGTCCAGCCAAGAGGCTACAGTGTTCCTAGTCCTGTGTCATTCTGCCTTAAGATTGTAATCATAAGTTAATTTTGAAGCAATACAAAACATACTTTCAATCTGAACACAATGGAGCAATACCTTAAAATCTGTTTACAAGTGTAAGGCAATGTATATTACTAATAGTGTCTAGTAAAGCACTGCATCACCTTGTATTTCAAGAAAGGGGAAATGTATATCTTGGTCTCAAAACTGTTTTATTCCAATTTTCAGAAAATGTGATGGTGTTAGTAACAGTGATTCAGCAGATATGGTGTAGTTTTATGAAAATAACACAATCTTAAATACCGGTGACCGGTCACTGACCTGCTAGAGCCAGAGCAAAACGTCTTACTCACAAGGAATGACAGTGGCACAGTTTGAACGTGAATTTGTTCATTCATATAACTGTATAACAGCGTGTAGGGGAACTCAGGACTACATTAAACTTTATGTCCTCAGAAGAGAGGGGCTCCACAGATCTTTAGGAGAAACCATTTGTTCCATTTGTCAAGCAATCACAGAAACAGGGGCTGCATGGAATGAATTGGTCAGATATCCATTATGAACACCTGACTGTTACATCTGATTCAGCTCTCATTGTGATCGCTCAACAGGAGCACTGCTGGCCACAGTGTCTCACCTCTGAGGCACTGACGTGGCTTTGGTTTTCATGGCTACAATATCCTTGTATCCAGACTGATTATTCAAGCTATCGGAAATCAGATTGTTGGAAAAACAAGGGAGATCTATTGAATATAAAGCAAAATCTAACTGTTTGGATGTTTGTTTTTGCATGAGATGAATGTCATTGAAATAGATGCCATCAATCAAAGTACCACACTGCCAAAACTCATGTCTTACTACAAGATTATTTTGGCTTCTGTGAAGATCCGTGGGCCCAGAATTGTTTTCTTGCTGAATTCTTCTTGGCTCAAAAATGTATTCTCATCCCATGGTTATGCCAATTCCAGTCAGAATGTACATTATTTCTTGTGTCCAGAAATTAGTCCAATGAAACGAGTGACCTGTTTTCTTGAAGCAAGAGATTGGTTAATTCCCTCAAGATAAAATAGTTTTTCTTGAAAAACAGTGTTTTCTTAAAACTTTATTTTAAAAATACTTTCTTAACCAAGTGCAAGAATAAAATCAAAGGAACAAAATTAAGGATGCAAAACAAACACACAGAAAACATCAATGGGTTGTTGAATTAAATTGAAGATTTAATATATTGATCCATCAAAACACACATTTCAGATAATGTACAAACTGGAGCAGCATCACACTCTTTTTCTTTTTCAAGCCAGTTGGAGCAGATGTTCCTGCAGAAAAGAGATTTGGCACAATCTGAAGAGCCTTGCTTGTCTTCTTCTCTGGAGCAAAGAACAAACCTGTAACTCTGGCATTAATAGTATTAATTTTAAATAAGTGGCATGCATGATGATTCAGTTATTTCATTGCTGACTTTTAAGCACATCTGTGAAACAAGATGTCACAATGTTACACTGCCAGACGATTTCACAATACAGTATGTCCTGACCTGACAGGTATCTTTATTCAAGTTCATTTTGTATTTGGGCTGTTCCTTATTGTACAGTATAAGATATGTCCTCACATGCAGTTAGTGTGAGCAGACGGCAAAGATAATTCAACTTAAGGCTTATTTTATACAATAGGAGACACATGTGATGAACGGGCTTGAGCTGTCATGCCGTGTTTAAAACTGAAACCCCAGTATACCATAACGCCGTTAATGTATGTGTGTGTGTTACGAGGACAGTTGGATGTAAATAGTTTTGCTCATTATCCATCTCTATTTCTCTGTCTAGTTAAATCTTCTATATTTTAGAATTTAAACTCCATCTAACCTAATAATCCAACTCTCCTTCAAGTCCACACACACATGCGTGCATATAAACAGCAGGAGTTGATTATTCAAATCACGCCGTTATAGCGAAGTGCCAGAAGATGCATACTCTACATAATTACTTGGAAGTTTGCATGCAAGGTATTATCCCATTAGCCTGACAGAAATGATGATTCTTGTTGATGATGCTGTGCATAGATTCTGTACAAATGGAGTGTTTGTTTTGTTGTCTTTCTTCCCTACCTCTGTAATGGGGGTGGACTCTTCCATTTCTGGGGAATGAGTATAAATGCTGTACGAACAGACACGAAGGGGTCTTCTCTTTCTGCTGCTGAACAGGAAGGGTCACTAGCAATCAGTGGTGCTGTTTTCGTTGTGCCTAAGGCCATTTTTACTTTTATTTCGAGTTTTTTTTCATTAGTACTGGTTTCGTTTTTTTTTGTTTTATGTCTATGTTTAACACTTTATTAAATACACCATGGGAAGTGGTGGTGGCAGTTTGTGGTTTCCTCAGAGAAAGATGTGCATTTGCACCTCACATTTTTGCACTTTCCCTGCATGAGCTCGTACCTCACACTGCATTTTGACAGCCCTGTCCAGATGAACACTTCTGCTCCACGAATGTATAGCATCGCAATAAATGCTCCTCTGCTGATAATGTCCCTGAATCATTATTTTGCGTGCGATGTGTCTGCGTTATTGCGCTCTGTACTACATGCAGTAGCAATCGTGTATTGATCAGTAGAGGAAAAACACTCGGTCCAAATGATGGAGAGGATCCTGGGGTACAGGAGTGGGAATTCCTGCCCGTGGGTAAGAAGTGGTTTCTCAGCAGGTGGTTTAGGCCAGAGATGTGTCTGAGTCAGACAGATGTTTTAGAGCAGGGTCCCCGCAGATTTGTAGTTTATTCTTGTTTTATGGGTAATTTCAGATATTGCTGTGTGCTGTTTTTCGCTTTGCTTTACAAACCCGCAGTGCTTTAAACCAGGCTTTGTGCTCTTGTTCCTGCTCAGACGGCAATCTGGAACCTGGTGGTGCCTTTGGAGACGAGGGACTGAACGCATCGCAGATTGAACTCCTGCCCACCAAGCGGTTCGATCCGGCCCACAGTGGAGGGAAGACAGCGTGAGTTGCCCTCCTAGAGCCTATTGCTGAGTCAGAGCAAGTTCTCCTCACCTTGGGTCTCTAGACGCAGTGAAATCTAATGAAACTCACTTCCAGGCATCTGTTTCTAGAGGCAGAGTTGTGAGACCAGTGACCTGGGAGTCCCTGTTTGTAGATGTTGCTCCAAAATACAATCTCAGCTTAGACTGACCTAAGAGAGCATCGCAATAATGTAGTTATAAGCTTATATGGGCACATTTCTCTGGTCCCAATCTAATATGCTGGAATTAATATACACACAGTTCTACCAAGTATGTGTTGTACGTAATTAAGCAGAGTTTGGTCCCCTGACTGAGCTGTGTCCAATACTGTTCTGTATTTCAGATGTCAAGTGTGCCTGATGGACTTCGACGAGGACGAGGAGCTGAGGACCCTGCCCTGCCTACACGACTACCACGTGCAGTGCGTGGATCGCTGGCTAGAGGTGAGCCCTCCCTTCATTCCTAGACTGTCTGTGTGGTTGGATACAGAGTACTGGGATTGATTTCACTGCAACTGTACTTCACGGTAGAGCGTGCCTTAAAAATACGATGACTCTCTGCCAGGGGATAAAATTAACTATTTTGGCCACTAGCCACTGTGTCTGGTAGAAGTAAAAGACTTACCAGCCTCTTGGTATTTTTACCAGCCAAAGGAAAACCTCAGCAAAAATGCATGAGGGTGCGGTAATGTGTGGTGAACATGTTAAGACGTTGCATTTATTCAGGTAATGAACCAATCACCATAACAAAAGCTAATTGCACACCTGTATAGACTAGACAGGTGTGTTTGTGAGGGAAAAGGATCTGGATAGAAAAAGATGCTCCCACACAGTTTCTATTTGCAAGTGTTATAAGGTCTTTGATCAAAACATTGCATTGTATTGAATTATAACACTTGCTAGTAGAGGCAGGAGCATCGTTTTCAAATGAATCAATCACATGTGCAATAACATGGTAGCTAATGGGGATCTGTATAAACGCACTAAACCAACACATGAGAAGGGGTGTTATATGGTGACACATTATTGCTCTTCATACTCCTCTTCCTCTTCAGTGCTACTCCCTTCTCTGGGTTTCTGCACGTCATTAAAAGGATTTTATTGGATTGGCTAGATATTCATAGAGTCACGGTCTGTGGCTGGGTAAAAAATATATCATCTCTAGGAATGATGACAGACAGTGATGTTGTTTCCAGTGGTCAATACCGCACGCCAGCAAAGACGCACTGTAAACAAACTGCACGTTTCTCTTCAGCAGAATCTCCGCTACGCAGCAGAAAATGCGTGTCTCTATCGCAAATCGTTTCAACACAAATGAATACGTTGTAATTGATGCAATTGATGAATACTTCTCTAACACAACCACTTTGTTAAATAAATATCTACATTATTAGAAGCCGTATGGAAATGGCATAATAATAGCAGACCTGTCAACTCGCACGCATCGTGTCAGACTCTTGTATTATTGTTTCCCAACATTATCACAACTGTTTATTGTCACAATTTCAAATTAACTATAAAGGTTCTGACTATTTGCTTCATAATGGAATATTTTGCAATTACAGATGTAAATGACTGACCAATAAGTTTTTATTTTAAATTTTTTATACATTTTCATCAATTGCAGTTTTGCAATGTGAGCTGCAATGAAAATGCCTTAACATTAGCGTCCTTGTGGCAATGTTTTCTGGTCACAACAGCGAAATACAAAATGTATAAGAACTATCTATAGCTAATTTATACAATATACTTGTCTAAACGATTGACTTTTCCTCTCCACACCACACTCACACTGACGCTCTGCGTTCAGAAACACAACTGTGCTTTCGAGTTCCAGTGAGTACAGAATAAAGAGCAATAGCTGGCTGTGTGTGTATTCATGTGTTTGTTGCTCCTCTTTCCTTTTCTGTCATATTATAATTCTGAAACACTTTGATCCAGGTAATTAAAAAGTCAGGATTTATGACCATGAAAAGTAATTAAAAGTCATTATTTTTCCACATCCTTAACCACCTTGCTTCTGCTTCATTGTTCTCCATGAAACATGTCGTCCTGGACCGAAGACTGTCCAGATGCCATATATTTTCAAAAACATGATATTGCGGTTTGCCAAACCAACTAACATACCAACACTACAACGTCAACAAATGAATTCGTATTTTGAAACATACTGACAAATACTCTATCTGAAACTAAAAGTTGAGTTCCCGTACACTTGTTGGCCACTTGTGGCGGGTGTTAGTTTTATTCCCTGCTCTCTGCACAGGATGACACTTCTACACAGGATAAGAGGTCAGGAATGTTTGGAAATGACGACTGGTTGCTCCTGTGTGATTTATAATGTCAGTTGTGTGTGCTGTGTCAGCTGCACTGATAACTGATTTTCATATTGTTTCCACATCAAGCAACATCATTAATTAGTATTGCTGTTGAGTGAGAAAAACACACGATTTCCATTGCCAATCGTTTAATCCTAGGAGATCTGTTTTATTGCAGTCCAATCAGTGGATTTACACTTTGAGACATTTTGAAGTTAATTTTGTTTTGATTTCTTCTCCTCCAGGACAACACATCCTGCCCCATTTGCCGATGGGATGTCAGATCAGCCTTCGAGTGACCAGTGAAGAGGCCCCCCCACCTCACAGCAAGAAATGTGAGTTTTCCCCGTTGTTCTGACAGCTGTATATATGTCTGTACATAGTATTATATTGTTTTGTTTCTTTACACTACACTTTACTACTGCAGCGGATCCCGCTAACTTCCAGTGCAGGACTCCTTCTGCTATAAACGAATCTGAAGAGAAGCAGCGAGAATGAGCTCCACCTTTTCTTATATAACAGGCCTTGGAAAGAGAAGTCTGTAAGTAAACTGTCGTTTTTAAATAATTATAGCCTGTTTTCACTGATTCAAGTGCTGTTTCACGTTAGTTTCACATTTTAATGTTTATTTAGTCTGTATGGTTACCATGACAATAAATGAATCTATGCTGAGGAGCGTTATAGGAAGTGTTAGCGCGATAGCCGTCTGTGCCATGCAAATTATCTGACGTTTTTATGTAATGTCTATATATTTGTGTTTTACGATGTTCTACGGATATATAATTGCCTTGTATATGCAAACAGTTGTATATTGATTTATTTTAATACTCTTTAAAACAAAGTGACAGTAGAAGTGGTTTGAGGCTAGCTAGGCCCTTTTTTCCTGTTAGCTCGTGATTGAAATCTATCTGTCTACATTTGTATTCGTCTGTGTGTGCAGATCATTTTCTAACACAGATTTCAGAGTACAAGCGCTCCTGCCTCCTGATTCTGTATTGAGAAGCTGTTCACTGTCTGCCAAGCCTTGTACTTCAGACACATTGTGAGGGCAGAACACTAAAAACACTGACTACACGGTGGGCCCAGCTACAGGAGGAGTGGATCCATTCTGCACATCAGCATCCAACCTCTTCGGCCATCAGACACTGCAGAGAGGTAACCCGTGACCTGTCTGTTGGTCCTTCAGGAAACCTGCAGAAAAGTGATATAATCTCCCTTTATCAGAACACAATTCTAGGCTACAGAGGAGAGATTAGCAGTGTAGGAGAACAACCACACAGCCAGAGAGGGTCCGATCAAACTCCCCTGCTGTCTCACCAGCCACAACCACGCTCTGCTGCTGCTCCCAAAGAATATTCACCTGTTACAGCAGGAGCTACAGACCTAACGAAATACCGGATACGTCGTCAATTGGTAAGTTCTGGCCTTCTGAAATTTGACGACCTCCCAGAAAACGATTGGGCCTGGAAGTCATACTTCCGTAGCAGCACCCAAGACTTAAATCTTACAGCCAGAGAAGAGCTAGACCTCCTCTCCAAATGGCTCGAGCCCGAGTCATCTGAGCAGGCCAGGAGAATCAGATCAGTGCATGTTCACAATGCAACAGCAGGGCTTGTGATGGTATGGCAGAGACTGGAAGACTGCTGTGGTGCACCAGAAGTTATCGAATATGCACTTCTGAAGAAAATTTAACATTTTCCAAAAATAACAAACAAAGACAATCTGAAGCTGAGAGAGCTTGGAGACATGCTTCTAGAGCTGGAGGCAGCAAAAGGGTTTCGGCGAAGTCCTCCTGCCTCAGTAACTATGTACTTACATCAAAGGTGTGGACGAGGAGGACATCAGGACAGACCTGTCTCTGTGAGCCACAGAGGGGGACTTACCTCAGCGGGTCTTCACCCCCACCATCTTCATCACCATCCTCTTCCTCTTCGGCTGTATTGACATCGCCGCGCTGTCACCCCTTGTCATCTGTCAGTGCTGAACCCCTACCGCAGCGCTCTCCACACCCTGCTCGCATCAGTCCTCCAGCCCCACATGAGGGGCAGAGTGGGGGCCCTACACAAACATGGCCCCATTGCTGCCTGCTGTTGTGGAGAACAAGGGGTGGACTGTAGTCAACAGGCAGAGGTGCAGACCTAGGCCCCCAACTGTACCTTCACGCCTGGAGCCACGCTCAGGGGCCCCATGCTCACACCCACCATAAGCAGATGACAACCCAACCGGCATCCAAAATTGACTTTACCACAAGGGGGCCCCGCGCTTTCAACCCCCAACGCCTGCCAACACAGTAGCCGCCTTCTCCGGAGACCATCAGGTGGTGCAGGAGCTGTTTCAGAGGAGCAGTGAGGGGCTGGACCTCAAACAAAAGCAGCACCTTCAGGCGGTGCTGGCCGAGAATGAGGACTTGTTCGCAGTGCAGGATGAGGACTGCACACGGACGGACCTGGTGCAGCACGACATGGCCATCCGTATTCTTTGCCAAGAGAGCAGCAGCGGAGGAGAAGGTCAGGGAGATGGCCGCTGCAGGGTTTATAAACCCTCTAATAGCCCGTTGTCTGTCCCAACTGTCCTTCTGCAGAAAAAGGAGGGGTCGTTGCGGTTCTGCTTGGACTATGAACAGTCAAATCACATCACCCAGAAGGACTCGTACCCCCTTGTCCCTGGGAGCGTGACAGAACTGAGAAGCATCCTGGAGTTGGTCTCCGGTTCATGCAAGACTTCACCAGCATTGCCAGCCCTCTGCACCGCCTCACAGAGAAGGGACAACCTTTTACTGGGGGACCGGAGTGCGAAGCTGCCTTCACCCAGCTCTGGGAGGCCCTGGTCCACGCCCCCTGTCCTGGCCTACCCTGACCCCAAGCAGCCTTTCGTTCTGGCAGTGCTGTCACAGGACATTACACAGCAATTACTGCATGACTCAGCGGGAGCTCCTGGCTGTAGTCAGGGCCATCTGCCTCTTCCGCCCCTACCTGAACAGCACCAGGTTCAGGCTCTGGATGGACCACGCCTCGCTGACCTGGCTTCTGAAATTTAAGGAGCCAGAAGAACAGATGGCTCGCTGGTTCAAGGTCCTGCAGGGCTATGACTTTTCAGTGGAGCACAGAGCAGGGAGGTGCCACATGAACGCTGACGCCCTCTCCCAGCAGCCCTGCCTGTGTAGATACTTCGACCAGATGGAGGAGAGGAATCAGGCTATCTCCCTGGGTGTAGGCCTAGGCGTTGGACTCAGTGGGAGAGGTGTGAAGACCCGGGGGCATGTGGTGGTGACCTTGAAGGGCCCAGCGCAGCCTCAGCAGACTGGCAGCGAAGAAAAGGATGAAGACTGGCCTTCACCCTTCAGCCCACACAATTTGTAAACAGGCTACACGTGAAAGTAATGTCCCAGCCCACCCCAATGCAGTACAGTTTTCCCTTGTGACAGACTGGACAGTGAATGATGCAAAGAAGCCACTGGAAGCACCCTTAGTTAGTCCCCTGTCTAACCCCCCCACTCCACTCTAACTGCTCTAAAGATTATCCAGAGGGGAGAAACAAGCAAACAGTGGCCCGGGACCCCACTTATCTTGCTGACACTGCAGAGTTATAGCAAAGTCCGAATTGCAGCTCCTGTATTATTGGGGGTGATTTAATTAGCCCTCTAATAGACAGATCAAATAACACAAATAACACAGAGCCTGGAACTCCTGTGAAACCATTAGACAGTACATGACTGACTTTGGTCTTGGCTTCAAAACATCAGCAAGTGAAAACACATATTTCTCAGCTCTGCATCGCTCTCTCACAGCACACTCCACCTTCTCTAAAATATCCAATACAAAATGCACCATATTATTATATCAGACCATTGCACCAATTAATTTTGATTTATCAGACTGTCACGCCAAAGACCCAACACCATATGGCGCTTCAGAGTATCTTTGCTAAAGGACACTGACTTCAACACTTTATTAAGAGAGAATGGGCATCCTTTTTGGAACTAAACGAATCTCCAGACATTTCACAAATAATGCTTTGGGAAACTGCTAAAGTAGTACTGAGAGGGAAGAGAATATAATTTTCATCAAACAAAATAAATTAAAAAAAAAATAGAGATCAAGAGACAAGCACTTCTGGCACATATCATCACCTGTATTTATGAAAATAGATCCCTTTATGAAATAGAATCCCTTTATCCTCCGCTAATATCACATCTCTCGGTATCAACATCTCAACCAAGCTATCAGAGCTCTTTCATGTCAATTTGATTTGAATCACAATTCATGGATATATATTGAACAATCAGAATGTTTGATTGGTCAACTCCCATTAATGACCAAATCCATTAAAAAACAGCCTTGCTTTAACAATATAAAGCAGCAGGGACCTGTGATTTACCCTCTCCCTATCCATGCCGCGATCCGCAACTTGGAACTTGGACCGCACCTCGGCAGCACCCCCCCTCACGGCACTTTTTTCTTTCTTTCATGGAGCCCTAAAATCCAGGCTATGCCCCTGATCTTGCTTTCAAAATGATATTTATCTTCCAATCACCCAGTGGGAATCTGACCTAATAATTACAACTGATAACAACTTCTGGACACAGATTTGTTCCAACACCTTTCCTGTGTCAACATCCACCAAGATGCACCTACTCCAGTACAAGGCCATTCACAGAGCACAGATCACACAGTATAAGATGTGTCCAATGAGCTTCACTGATAAAGACCCCTATACTTATTGAACCCTTAATACCCCAGACACTTATCTCCACGCCTTATGACAACGCCGCCCAGTACAACGTCATAACGGTTATGTCATTCATTTTGAATTGTAGCATCCCATTCTCTCCACCATTATGTTCACTAGGTGACCTCTTAGACAATAACACTCAATCACATCATACCAATCTCATTGTTGTCGCTCTAACTATCAATCCTCCTGAACTGGAAAATGAGAGAAAATAAGAGTTTTATTTACATATATATATTTTTATCTGTCAAATTTAAAATTTGATTACAATAAAGCAATGATTGTTTGACTAAAAGACTGTGTTACTCTTATTATTGTTCAATAGTTTGGAAAGACATTGGAATGCTGGCCTGGGAATCTAGAGAATCATTCCACTGCCACACAGAAAGCGCTTTTATTTCACAAGCTTTTGATACACTGTAGTTTTTCTGTAGCAGAAATTATGAATTGTTAATAAGGGTAGTTTTCCTAATGACACCACAGTTGATGAACAATTGAAAATGCGATGTGTGTTTTTGTTTTTATTTGTATTAATACTCCACACAACCGCTGTACTTTTATTGTGTTGGATGTTTACTTTCTACAAGTTTGTACTGTGTTGCTCATTGTGGACTAATCTTTGCTTAACTCCATAAGCTGCCTTCTCTCATCTCCTTTGCTTGGGGGTGAACAGAAAATGTGTGTCGAAGAATGACTTTGAATTGAAGAGCAGAGAGAAGATTTGATCAGAATCAGTCTTCCTGTCTTTGACTTGTTTTCTGCAGGAATAGTGTGACTGTTTCAAAAGAAACTGCAGCTTCACTCCACAATGAGAATTTAGCAATAATGTAGTCAACCAAGTCAACCTTTTGATTTTCAAGGAAAATGCGTTGTTTTGTTTTACAGCTTGATGGGGAGCCAGTTAGCTTTCCCTTATTAGATTTGACTAGAGACCAAACCAAGGCGACAGTGCAGCTGACACTTGGGTGACCGGAGGCAGGAGTGGCGTGGATCCAGTGCAGCAATTGCTGGACAGGTGAAAGGAGCCGGATCAGAGGCGAGTCCGTGCTGGATCTGGTCCCAGATGCTCCACTGAATGGGAGCCAGAATGCAGGTGGGAGACAGAATGGATTCCGCGGACTGAGGTGCAGGAGAGGAGTCGAACTGGCAAGAGAGGGAGTCCGCCTTGACGTTTTTTGATCCCGGACGGTAGGTCAATGTGAACAGGAACTGTGTGAAGAACAGTGCCCAGCGCGCCAGCTTGCAGAAGAAAGCACAGGGGTGAAGCTTGGGTGGCTCTCTGTGGTGCTGGGAAAGCACAGCCCTCACTCTGGATTCAGAGGCATCCACCTCCACGATGAATGGCAGAGAGGGGTCTGGGTGCCTGAGGATGGGGGCTGTCTTGAGGCGGGCGAATGCGGCAGTGGCAGCGGCAGTCCAGGAGAATGTTCTGGGGGATCCCTATAATAGAGAGGTCAGTGGAGAGGCGACGGGGCTGAAGTTGCGGATGAACCGCCGATAAAAATTGGCAAAGCCCAGGATGCGCTGCAGCTCCTTCACAGTGCGGGGCTGTGGCCAGTCGGTGACGGTGCTCACCTTCTCCATGTCCATATGTACGCCACTGGCATTGATGATGTAGTCGAGGAAGCCCACACGCTGGCGGTTGAACGCGCACTTCTCTGCCTTGATGTCGAGTACCTTGTACAGCAGACACTGGAGCACCTGGCGCACCTGGGAAACGTGCTCGGAGAGGGAGGTGGAGTAAATCAGGATGTCATTGATATACACGATGACAAACTAATGCAGGAAGAATCTCAGAACCTCATTCATGAACGTCTGGAAAACAGAAGGGGCATTAGCGAGACCGAAAGGCATGACGAGGTACTCGTAATGGAAGGAGTGTGTAATGAACTCTGTCTTCCATTCATCCTCCTCTCTAATCCAGATGAGGTTGTAGGCGCTGCGCAGGTCCAGTTTGGTGAAGTAACGGGCTCCTCTGACTTGCTCCAAGGCGGCTGGCACTAAGGGAAGCCCATCCAAGTGCTTTCCCAGTCAGGAGGGTGATGATGAAGGTGATCTTAGCCTCTTCAGTGGGGAATGACATGGGCAGGTGGGCGAAGTACAGCTGGCACTGCAGTACAAAGCCCTTACAGTGGTCGGGGGAGACGTCGTATTTCCCTGGGACAGCCAGCCGGACCAGCTGGATAGCAGCTGCAGGGGCAGCAACAGGAGCTGGATCAGCCGTCACCGAGGGGGCAGGCTGATGTTCAGGTAGGTGCTCAAGCAGCTGGTCCACGGCGTTCACAATCCACTGGACCATCTGCTCATGCTTCCCGAGCATGGCCCTCTGGGTGGTCAGCATCACTGGGTCCATTTGGAGGTGAAGTTTTTTGTAACGTACCGCTGGGGCACGGGAACAGTGGGACCCAGTTGTGGTGCGTGGTAGAGGTGGTCAGACAAGCATGGGCAGCACTGTGGAGTTGTGGTTAGAACTCTGGACTCATAACCAGAATCCTGGGTGGGGGCAATGCTGTTGTACCCTTGAGCAAGGTACTTCACTTAGAATACCCTTAAATACCCAGCTGTATAAATGGATAAGGCCTGGATAAGGGCGTCTGCTAAGTGACGATAATGTAATGTGGGTCGGGTACCGGCAGAATGGGGCAATCAAGGGCAAAGATGGGGTCGTGGTCATAGGCAAGGGTCGGGCAATCAGGCAAACAAAGTCGTAGTTGGTAGGTCAGGCAAGGAATCCAGGGAAGTGCACATGGTGTTCAGGAATGTTGATTGAAGGGAGCTGGGGGAAGTGACTGATAAGAAAGGTTGATGTGGGGAAAAGTGGAAGTACTAGATGGTAGCCATGACAGGTGTGTGTGTACAAATAACAGATTGTGAAACATGGCACTTGCCTCTGTCCAGCACACTGCCTTCATTCATCCACCTGTATAGTCATGTTCCTTTAATGGCATGGCTTATTAACATATGGTAATTACTTGGTAATTGGAAACATGAGATGCAAATGTATTCCGGGCTGACATTAAACATGCGTATATTGCGCAAACGAAATTAAATTGTGTAACATGCACATATTGCACGTGAAAGCCTTAATTAGAATATAGACTGAATATTTTTGCACAATATTAGTATCATGCAGTCATCCAATAACTGCGCAAAACTGTGTTCAAACAGTGGGTATAATAGTGCACTTTGCAGTGGAGCAAGTGGGTTTGTGACACAGGAAAACAATGCTATATTCCAATGTCACACAAAGATTTCCGCCATGTTTGCATATCTCTCCTTTTTTGGCCAAGTCGCATTTTTCTTGCGTGGCAGTCATTTTGTGTGGAAATTGTGTGAAGTTTGAATATCGGGCCCACTGTCTTTTTGCAAATGCTCCGAAGTAGAGAACATACATTGTTTACCCTGTAAAATAGAACTGGAACACTACAATCACAAATTTGTCACTAAGAGGACAAAATTAACTAGGAATATATAATGTAAATTTATGCTGCACAATAAAGCAGTAACTTAAATCTACCAACATTTTCAGTGTGCAGATCTGCAATTGATTGAATGCTCAAAACGACTTTGCATTACAGTAATATTCAGCTTGATGAGACATTTTCATGACACATTTTACATATTAAAATCACACCAGAAAATGTTATTCCATCTATTTAAAATCCTGTGTTATAAAATCCAATTTTCAGCCAGAATTGTAATTCTTGGACACACCTCATTACTTCCAATAGAAAAATGAAAACATATTCTATCATCTTTTTGGTTGCAAAGGCAAGCTTACTTTCATGGAAAGACTTTGACTCACTATCTTTATCTTTATGGAGAAATCTATTAGATAATATACACCTTGAAAAACATATAATTCTCCTTAAGTTATAAACTTGAGAACACATGGTGCAAGGCATGAAATTATCTCAATAACATTAATCTAGATGATTAATTTGTTACTATTTGTATTATAATTTTTATATATATAACATTTTTAAAAAGCTATAATGAAGCAGTAAGTGTTTATTATACACCGTACAGTCCTTAATACATGGCTGATATTTATCATTGACTTGCTTATTATGAGGGCGTATTTATTTATGAAACCTTATGATTATTTTTTGATCATTGTAGTTTTATTTAACTCATATCATTATTATCTATGATGCCTAATAAACATTATTATGAGGATATGTTTACTAATGGTTTTATTTATTTATTTATTTTACTAATATTAATGATATTCATTAATTCATTATTGTAAGAATGCATTTATGTTTTAAGACTGATTATGTTGTAATTATATATTTTTTTGAGATTATTAAGCCTTATAACAATTATTTTGTTTTATATATCTATTTATGTTTTTTTCTCTTTTTTTCATGTTTATTGATATTATTAAGACTGGCTATATTTATTATGTTTATTTTGTATTATGATGATGATGATGATTTGTATTGCTTTTTACTATCATCATTGCAGTCGTGCTTATTATGTTTAATATACATGTTTATTGCAATGCTTTATTTCTTATTACTATACGTTTTTATCAGGGGCAGACTGGCAATCGGGAAGTGTGGGAGAATGGTGGTCCGTTCTGTTTGGACCTGTGTGGGCCGTTGGTCTATATTTCTTTTTTTTACTTCTTGTCCATTAAATGCTGAGAATGACACACTGTTATTAATTGGGCATTCTCACTCTCTCTCACACACGTCATCACTCCAATCATCGCTTGTGTAAATCTAATATGGAAATATCTAAGGGGGAGGAGTGCCCACTCTCTGATTGGATTTGCCAGGATTTTCTTACAACGGGATTGGTGAACCGATTTCACCTTTTGCTGGAATCTATTGTATTGATAATGGATGAGTGTCATGTCAGTCAAAGATCTTCTATAGTAAAAATGCCAGAGAGGGCCTAATGATAGATACAAATCTGTATATATTTTTATATATTATAATTTGTAATTTTGTTTTCACTGATTTAATCTTAATTGTAATGATCTTCCTATCCTAGCTGGGCTCAACACTCATTGTCTAGGCCCTCAGGCTTTAAATAGAAGGCACCAGCCAATGTCATTGACAATTAGAGCAACATTTTGGAATGACAGTAGAATCAACCAATCACAAACTGTCTTGTAATAGGTGGGACAATTGTATGATGCCTCAAGGCCCTCTAGAGGGCCTAAGTATATGTCACTAATTCAGAGCCAATAGCGAGCCTTGTCTTGCTTTCTCACGCTTGAGCCTTGCTAGCTGGATGGTGGGTGTATGTAATGATGGCGATGGCAACTGCCGAGGACTTTCGGATTTAAAGTCAAAAGACAAGCTTTATGAACCTGCCATTGCTCATTTCATAAAGAAGGACAGGAGAAAGGACTTTGTTTTTAAATCATAATCATAATGGTGGGTAAAAAAGGTAATGACGTTGCAATTGGAAGTACTGGGTATATGACATTTCATGTTGTGGTGCATTTTTTTATTGTTGCATGCTGGAGACAGAACATCGACTACAGCGCAACTTTGTGAGTAGTTGTGTGGTTGAATTTATTCCACCACTATTTGAGTTTTGCCAAATGTTTCTTTGTAGTTTTCTCATCCAGACCTCATCCATTGACATCCGTTCCTTGAGCTCTCTGCTGTAGGCAAACTGCTGTTTAATGTTGAACCAGTGTCTTTTAAACCTGTGCAAGTAGGTGTGTTGCAACCCTGTGAGTTTCTCCTGTGTGCCATTAGCGTTTTTCTTTACAGTTATCTTTACTTTTGAACACTTCATGGAGTGGATGAGATGGAGGGATGAACAACCCAAAAAGACAGAGAATATGATAGCTTCTCAGGGTTCTCTGATAGACATCTTTATGTGCAGGTTTTTCAGCATATTTTGCAGCAACCTTTTTTGCATCTTCACTTTATTCTTTGTGATTCTCTGTTTTCTCCCTGTTGTGATCCTGCTTACATTGTCTCTTGAATAGAAGGTCTTCACCTTTTTATTGAATGCATCTGTGAACCTGTTGGTCTGCTTCCTGTCAAAGTTGCTTAGACTTTTGCTCTGCAGATGTTTCCAGCACCTACATGAGAAGCCCAGGGCATACTCTGCAAATCTCTGTAATCTGTATTTTCTGACAATCCTCCCTCTTATTACTTTTGAAATGATTTGCCTGTCCTTTTCTTTTCTGGCCTTGAGATATTTGATATTGATGTCTAAAATCAGTGCTTCATGGTACAAATGGTTTTCCTGATAATGGAGTTTACAGGGCATTTCTTTGTCAGCTCCTTCTATTTAGATTGTGAAGAATTTGAGTATTTCTTTAAGTGCTGGCATATCTTTTTGTATTTCTCCTTTAGTTTCCTTTGCTTGTCCAATGATTTCTGGAGTTGATTAATTTCATTATGCAGCTTCTCTCTTTGTCTTCTTGAGAGACTTTTGCCCTCCTCGTATTGCCTAAAAACAAAATCAACAACTTATTCAGCAACTCAGCGGCTGCATCACAGACCCTCCCCCTCAGCCTCCTTCAGTTGAGGCCGCTGCAATGGTGGTTCAGTTCTCTCAGGATGCATCCTCGCCGCGATCGAACACGCCGGGTCACAGTTACTTGGTGGCGGAGCCCTCACTATTTAACCTTCAGTGTGCCCCTGGGGCCAGTCTTCCACCGAGCAGTTATGACGACAGACGTCTCCAAGCAGGGTTGGGGAACAGTCTGCAACGGACGTGGAGTCCGAGGCAGGTGGACGGAGCCAGCAAGGGCCCTCCATATCAACATCCTGGAGCTATAGGCTGTACTCCTTGGACAGACGTGCTGGTTCGGCCGGACAACACAGCGGTGGTCGCCTATATCGACAGGCAAGGGGGTCTCCGGTTGCGGAGACTGTACTGTCTGGTGCGCCGTCTGCTTCTGTGGGTGCAGCCACGGTTCAGCTCCATCAGAGCAGTTCACCTCCCAGGCCCCAGGCCTGGCCAACACGGCGGCTGACCTCCTCTCTCGGGGAAGCCCCCCGGTCTCGAAATTGTGCCTCCACCCGTCTGTGATACAGCAACTGTGGAGCCGGTTCGGCAGGGCGGACGTGGATCTCTTTGCCTCGGCCACACACTGCCCACTATGGTTCTCCGTCCAAGACCGCTCAGGAACCCTAGGGATCGACGCGCTACCCACACATGGCCGTCTCCTTTACGCATTCCCACCATTCCCCCTTCTCCTGGTGGTCCTGGAGAAGGTCAGGAGAGAACGAGCATCACTTAGCCCCTCGGAGGCCTCGCAGATTCTGGTTCACAGACCTGATCGCCCTCCTTCATGGAGTGCCTTGGCAGCTCCCATGGAGTGCCTTGGCAGCTCCCAGTGAGAGCGGACTTGTTGTCCCAGGTGCAGGGCATGCTTTGGCACCCCAATCTGGGCCTCCTCCAGCTCTGGGCCTTGCCTTGGGTCTGTCAGATGCGGTGGTAGCCACTATTCAGTAGGCGAGAGCTCCCTCTACGAGGTCGCAGTATTCCCACTTCTGGCGGACGTTTAGCACCTGGTGCCACGATGGCCATCAGGACCCAAGCCCCATTTGAGCCACTGAACTCAGCTGAGCTGAAGCTGGTTTAACTTAAGACTGCGTTTTTGCTGGCAATCACCTCTGCAAAATGCGTGAGCGAGTTACACGCCCTGCGTCACACATTCTCAATCGGAGACAGGTCAGGACTGCAGGTAGGCCATGCTAGCACTCGCACCCTCTGCTTACGCAGCCATGCACTTGCAATCTAGGCAGAATGTGGTTTGACGTTGTCCTGCTGGAAAATGCAGGGACGTCCCTGGAAAAGACAACGTCTGGATGGCAGCATTTCCATTACAGACTCATGACGGTTTAAGACAGTGACATCTGAGGGATCGGAGATCACGTGCATTAAGAAGTGGTTTCCGGCCTTGCCCTTTACGCACTGAGAGTTGACTGGATTCCTTGATTCTTTTAATTATATTGTGCACTGCAGAAGGTGAAATGCCCAAAATCCTACCGATTGGTCTTTGGGGAATGTTGTTCTCAAAGTGTTGGATTATTCGCCGATGCATCTGTTGGCAGATTGGCGAGCCTCAACCCATCCTTGTTCTTGAAGGACTAGGCCTTTTTTGGAGGCACTTTATATACTATGATTACATGATTGCCTCACCTGTTTCACATCAGCTTCTTATTTCAACTTGTCACATCGCTATTAGTCCTAAACTGCCCCTGTACCAACTTTTATGGAATGTGCTGCATGCATCAATTTCAAAATTAACATTTACCTTAAAAAAAACTATGCAGTTGCTTAGGTAAAACATCGAATACCTTGTCTTTATAAATGTTTTGTTTAAATACAAGCCAAAGTACATTTACAAATCACTCCTCTGTTTTAATTAGCATTTTCCATACTGTCCCAACTTTTTCGGAATTGGGGTTGGGAATTGGGAATTGGGAATCTGCACTAGTAGAGCAGCCGTCCTTGCTATTGTAAGCAGAGGCATTAACCTCTGTAGCCCTGCTTTGATGTCACCGCCTAGTGGGTAATTAGGGGGCGACTACGCAAGACCAAGCCACCTCCTTTGATTAACGAGGGAGGAGCTCTTGTTACTCACGCTTTCTCCCAGAGCAGGCTCGACAGGACCCCAAGACAAATTCCACACAAACGGGTAACAACAATATTTATTAATACAAGTCCAGTCAGGGCACGAAGACTGTTCTGGAGATTTACAAAATAGTACAATTTGAATTACAATTAACCTAACTAAAACCGCCTTTAATCCCCGGCCCTAAAATAGAAAACCCCCCCCAAACATACAACTAAAAGGAAAAAACAAAAACACTACTAAAACAGAATAAAATAGTGTTTCTATGAAATGACTCAATTACAATATACTAAAAATACTAATCCTATTTCTCTCTTTACCCCCACAGATACAGGCATCACTCAAACCTTCCATGTAAGTACACAGTTCTTCCCATAAGTCTTTTTCCCCGCAGAAACCCAGCCGGCGCTTCGTTGGCCAAACAGGCACCGACAGACTGGAAGCAAAGGAAAGTTAAGGTGAGCAAATAGTCAGAACTCCCGAATCAACCTGTCACAACGGCAGTCATGAAGATAAAGTAACTCAATGTCAATATCCTGCCGTACTACTAAAATGTCTTGTGCTTTCTTTCTCCACAGATAGTTCCACACCGGACAATCCCCAAAAGAGAAAGTGGGGACCAGTAGATCGAGGTGCCAAATTCAATAAAAGCCGTTCTCAAAAATTCGACTGTCTAGATCTCGATTGCCGGTATAAAGTCTCTTTACGTTCTTTTTAATGCATAACCGCTACTGCACCCTCGCTACTCAAACACAGACACCAAACCCATAGACTTAGCTGCCAAGTCTTCTGGGATACCGTCGCCGCCCCCGGGTTGCAGCTCCGCGTTATTATTTGTAATCCGCTAGAAGAAAATGAAAGATGAAGCTCCAAAGATCTCCCTCTTCCACCTCTCCAGCACTGGTTCTTCCTCCTTCCCTCAAACCCGGGCGTTCAGCTCCTGTCTCTGTTTCTCCCGTATGTCTCTCTCGAATGACTGTTTAAGAGAGAATGTGCAGGTAAGTCCAGGTGAGAGCGGCGGGTGGCATGTGCTCGGCAAAAATAAACAATCAATAAAACCCAATAAACCAATAACACAAGAAAAGTGCTTCAAACAATATAAGGAAGATAAAAAAAGAACACACTTCATAAACAATTGTGAGAAATAAAGTGCACACGTTATAATTGTTAAGTGATATAATAATATAATAATTATTCAATTAAGTGATATACTGCCGTCATGCCCCGCCCGTGACACTGATTCAAGACACTGATTTCCGGGAAGAGCGTGACTGTGGTCCTTGCTACTGGGCGGCCCAGGTGTGGCCCTTCGGGGTCCCTGGGATTACTGTCTGGAGTTGTGTTGCGGTCACCTCAGGGCAGGCTCCCTTATCAGCTCGCTGCCTCCTCCTTTGCGACAGTTTTGTTATACAGTAGCCCCTCCCCCTTGGGCAGTGCTTACGACTTGAAAGATAACGATAGGTTGCATATGCAACCCCGGTTATCTGAAAAAGAAGCACTGCTTCCCATCCCATCTCATAATTAAGATTCAAGTTTTTGTACTTCGAGGCCTCCATCACTTCTTTTAAAGGTTCTTAAATTATCATGGATTTTAAAAATGAAGAGCCCAAAACACACATGTTGTTTATGTCAAAGCCTCTCCAACACAGTAATATTGATTTTACAAAATTACAAAAAATTAGATGTCTTGGTGAAAGTATAATTCAAACCTCCCTGTTCCAAGATATAATGTTCCTACAGAAACAAGTGACTGTTGATATTGTAGTCTGGATGTAAAAATGGTCCCCCAGTGCTGTGTCACAAGCAAAGAGAAAATGATGTGAAGTGAATCTTTTCTGAAATCTATTAAATAAGTAATTTCAAATTTTACTAATACACAAAAACTGAGTGTAAATGTACAATGTGTATGAAACACTAAATGCTAGCTATAGTATAGTTACTAATATACAAGCAAACATTGTTTATTATACTTGTTATTTAATATTAGGGTGATATAGAGTCTGGCTCAAAATTGAATACTGAAACGATACAAAATATGCACCAGAATTCCAGTTCTACACATGTTGTAAGTGTTGAGTTTGTCCCTGTTACTGATCCGTACTTTCAGGAGTATTCCCCCCAGCCTTAGGTATGATGATTTTCAGTAGAATACATATATACAAGATGGCGCTGATACACTGTGGCTGTGCATTAGTAAATGAGAGTTGTTCCAATAAAACACTTAAAGGTTAAACCTTGTTTATTTCCTTCAAGTTACCACAACACACAACGGTGTGCATTGGCTGCACACATTTACTTTTGTATAACAAAAAGTAAATAGTCATAAACAGAATCAAACCTGGCTTAAGCTGTGTATCATCAGGTTTGATCATCTTCAAAAGCCATACTCTGTTCCTGTTACTATGGATGAGTCTTACTCTTTTTTTTTTTTTTTTTTTCTTGGCAGACACCCTTATCCACGTTGACTTACAACATAAGTGCAAAACAAAGTGCAAAAATACAGTTATTTTTAATAATAATAATGTGTGTGTATGTGTACTGTGTCATCATGCAGGATATTGCTTGCTATTTCATGTTAATTAAAGCCTGAAAAGGGTATAGGCACAGCTCCTAAGGGAAATAAGAAATGTCACATTCATATACATTGTTGTCAGCAAGTTGTATAGCAGTCATATATTCCACACGCCTTCTTTCTCGTGTTTGTTCAGTGTAAATCTGTTTTTTTGCTTCCAGAATTATTGCTCCCATCATTATATGGATTATTTCAGCTTACTTTATATGTTCCTAGTATTCAAGTACTTGTTACTAGTGCTCTGCTATTCCGTTTTTGTACTGCAGAAGATTGATACATTCGTGTGGTTGTGACTCGATAACATAGATGGCATCATGGATTTTTTTTTTTTTTTTTTTGTCCAGATAGGTAGGGTTGTTCTTTATATAAAGAAGAAGAACAATGTAAGTATAATCTCAACATATACTGGTGGATTGCTTTTAATTAATTTGGCCTTCTTATTCTTTACGTTCCTTGTGTTCTTATTATACCTTTAATCATGCAAAGAAAAAAGAAATCATAAGTGACAGGAAATGTAAAACTCTGCTGACAAGGAAACCAGAGATGAAAAAGATTTAAGATGAGTGTGTGACCAACATTAGGGGTTAGGTTCTTCATAGCATTGAACATGCTTGTGTGGATGTCAGCAATCACAATTCCTTCCAGGTCTCTGAGCAGAAGGGCGAAAAATGATATGAATGATTGCAGATCAAAGCAAACATGGTTTGAGGTTTACAGGGCTGATATGGCATTGGACACCCCTAGAATCAGAAAGAGTAGGTAGAATTGGTTGGAATGTCTGTATATTCCAGATGCGACTGGTGGTTGGTATCTTTAATCTGCTGCCCTGCTGTTCAGGGCTACAGCCTCTTCTTGTATTTCATTACAAACTGTTAATTTCAGGACCCCTTATTAAATACACAGAAACAGGCAGTTATGTTCCTACACTGTCACAATGAATGGATCGGCAGCCCATAGACAGGGGTGGACTGGCACTCGGGCAGTGTTTGTTTATATTTATATATATATAAATATATAGCCCTGTCCAGATGAACACGTTTGCTCCACGAATATATAGAATTGCAATAAATGCTCCTCTGCTGATAATGTCCCTGAATCATTATTTTGCGTGCCATGTGTCTGCGTTATTGCGCTCTGTACTACGTGCAGTAGCAATCGTGTATTGATCAGTAGAGTAAAAACACTCGGTGCCATTTGGACCTGCGTTTCACTCACAATGTTTTCACAACACTGACACAAACTCAAATTAGATCCCAGTAATGAAACAGCATCTTTGTGGGTTAAACTTTTGAATAAAAGATCTGGAGGATTAGTGGTAGGAGTGTGTTACAGACCACCCAACTCAGATATTCAGAAAGATGCTGCAATGTACAGTGTAATCAGGACTGCATGTAGCAAGGATGTGGCTGTTATAATGGGGGATTTCAGATGAAACAAAATGGATGGAGATGAAACAAAATATATAGAATATGTAGAGCTTCAAAGAGACCTTAAGAAAGGGATCAGGAAAGCAAAGAGGGAAATAGAAAGAAACTAATGCACATAGCTTTTTTCAATACTATAACAGAAAGAGGTCAATAAAGGAGGAAGTGAAACAGATAAAGGGTTAAAATGGAAGTATCTTGGAAAACGAACAAGATGTGGACAATGTTGAAATGAGTATTTCACAGAGGTTTTTACTAAAGGAAAAAACAGATATCATGCCACAGGTTAACAACCAGTCCAGTCAAACCCTAAGAGAGATCAGGATAAATGAGGTGGAGGTACTAAAGGGACTAGCAGAATTAAAAACAAACAAATCACCTGGGCCAGATGGTATATTTCCAACAGTACTTAAAGAAATGCGGGAAATTATTTTTAGGCCACTAACTCAAATATTCCAAATCACCTGCATCACCTGTAAAATGTTGGAAAAATTAGACAGAAAATAGAGGAGCATCTTAATGAAAACCATATTCTTGGAGATAGTCAACATGGGTTTAGACGAGGCAGATCATGTCTTACTAATTTATGATAATTTTTTGAACATGCAACTGCAGCTGTAGATCACGTGAAAGCATATGATATGACATACTTAGATTTTAAGAAAGCTTTTGATAAGGTTCCACAGCAAAGGCTGATCCTCAAATTAGAAGCTGTAGGCATTCAGGGTAATGTAAGTAGATGGATTATGAACTGGTTGATGTATAGGAAACAGAGGGTGTCGATTAGAGGAGTTGCTTCTAACTGAAGTGAGGTTGTTAGTGGAGTTCCACAGGGATCAGTACTAGTGCCTTTGCTTTTTCTAATTTATATTAATGATCTGGACTCTGGAATAGTTAGCAAACTTGTCAAATTTGCAGATGATACTAAAATAGGTGGCTCAGCAGATACAATCTCGGCAGCTCAGGCTATTGAAAGTGGACAAGTGTAAGATATCACATGCACTTTTAATTTACCTTCAACCGACGAGAAAATGACGTGATCTTTGAAGACCCACAGTGGCACAGGAGATCAGTTCCCTGTTTTACAGTCAGGAAGAATGAATCAGTGCAATCCAAACACAAGGAGGCATCTTTGAGAGTAATTGTTGTAGTTTTTATTGAGTCTGCAGTGTGAGGAGGAACACGTGACTTGAGCAGATCCGTCTGGCGGTGAAGGCGGGTTTTCAAGTGTTCATGTCCCACGGCCAGGTCCATCACAACGGCTTCAGGATCCTCTGTCTTACATTCTGCAATTATTGTGTGTGAGTGTGCGTGTGTGTGTGTGTGTGTGTGTGTGTGTCAGACATGGGTCAAATATATTTTCTGTATTTCCAATTAATCGTATTCATCCTGTTTTAAATTATATCCTATTTCACAATTATTAGTTGAATGTGTTTCCACAGGAATTTGATATTCTGTGTTTTAAATGTGTATTTCAATGTATGGGTTGTATTTGAAAATACAATCTCATTTGTACATCACAACAAACTCAGCTCAGCAACAAATACGGTCTAACATTACCATCACATCACAACTCTCATTGAAAGTAAATGTTGAGTTGCAGACTCTCTACCTTCATCTATGTCATGTTCGGCCACATTGGTGTTGTAGTTAAACTTTTAACAGTTTTATAATTAGCACTGACTACAGGTGTTATGTGTTAAGGTAGATCTTTTTCCAGCAGTACACGCATTAGCTCAACTTTGAATAACAAACCCATTTTTCTTTATGTTCCTAATCTCACAATTTCTGCCTCATTAGCTATTAGATGAGAGATGCAGGGAGGAGACAGGAGGCAATGAAAGTGACCAATTTAGACTGTTGGGACAGATGAAATTGGTGGGACTATGTTAGGAATCTCACATTGTGTCTTTAGTCTTTAATTTGTGTGTTAATGTTGTGCTACAATCATATTGTTGTGATGTACATAAAAGATTATATCTTAAAATACAACACTGATTAAAATACAAATGACTGAAAATGGAGAATATAAAATACTAGTAAAAATACATCATTGAAATATTTGCAAATACATAGAAATACTTTTAAAACACAAACTCATTTTATTTTGCAAATACAGTCATTTAGTAATTATCAAACAAGATACAATTTGTGCTTTTTCAAATACAAAATTGAATTAAAATATGAACTAATTAAAATACATCAATACACACATGTAATGGTATTTGACCAGGTCTGGTGAGTGTAAGCGTGGGTGATGAATAAAGAACTCAGTTTAGTGCATTGCACAGTCTGAACATTACTTCCCTTGTTTTAAATTGTGCACTTTTTGACAATGTACCCTAGCAATGTGTTTGCCATGTTTGGATGGAGAAAGTTATGAGTCCACATAAACTCTTCCAATTCTATTCCTCTCATAGTGTAATTATAGTGGACATTTTCGTTACCTGCATGTAATACCTTGCACTTGTCCACATTGAATTTCATCTGCCAGGTGTCGGCCCAAAACTGAATATTATCCAAGTCCCTTTGAGTAACCTGAGCTGCCGAGATTGTATCTGCTGATTAATAATAATGTAAGCAGGCCTTTTCCAGTACAGCGGGGATTCTTCAGAGTTGCCCTCTTTCTGGGATGTTGTATTCCCTAGCAATTGAACCCCTGCTCTGTCTGTTGTGTACCCATTTAACCAGCCTGGCCCTGCCCTCTGTGCCCACTGCTTCTCCTCTCAAAGTGTCAGCTGATGCTAATGATCTGACTTTTTATTACTTGTCAACCTGAAGCGGTGAAGGACAGCTTAGATATACAGTGGGGGAAAAGAGTATTTGATCCCCTGCTGATTTTGTACGTTTGCCCACTGACAAAGAAATGATCAGTCTATAATTTTAATGGCAGGTGTATTTTAACAGTGAGAGACAGAATAACAACAAAAAAATCCAGAAAAATGAATTTAAAAAAAGTAATCAATTGATTTGCATGTTAATGAGGGAAATAAGTATTTGACCCCTTCGACTTAGTACTTGGTGGCAACACCCTCGTTGGCAATCACAGAGGTCAGACGTTTCTTGTAGTTGGCCACCAGGTTTGCACACATCTCAGGAGGGATTTTGTCCTACTCCTCTTTGCAGATCCTCTCCAAGTCATTAAGGTTTCAAGGCTGACGTTTGGCAACTCAAACCTTCAGCTCCCTCCACAGATTTTCTATGGGATTAAGGTCTGGAGACTGGCTAGGCCACTCCAGGACCTTAATGTGCTTCTTCTTGAGCCACTCCTTTGTTGCCTTGGCTGTGTGTTTTGGGTTATTGTCATGCTGGAATACCATCCACGACCCATTTTCAAAGCCCTGGCTGAGGGAAGGAGGTTCTCGTCCAAGATTTGACGGTACATGCCCCATCCATCGTCCCTTTGATGCGGTGCAGTTGTCCTGTCCCCTTAGCAGAAAAAAAACCCCAAAACATAATGTTTCCACCTCCATGTTTGACGGTGGGGATGGTGTTCTTGGGGTCATTCCTCCTCCTACAAACACGGCGAGTTGAGTTGATGCCAAAGAGCTTGATTTTGGTCTCATCTGACCACAACACTTTTACCCAGTTCTCCTCTGAATCATTCAGATGTTGGCAAACTTCAGACGGGCCTGTACATGTGCTTTCTTGAGCAGGGGGACCTTGCGGGCGCTGCAGGATTTCAGTCCTTCACGGCGTAGTGTGTTACCAATTGTTTTCTTGGTGACTATGGTCCCAGCTGCCTTGAGATCATTAACAAGATCCTCCCGTGTAGTTCTGGGCTGATTCCTCACCGTTCTCATGATCATTGAAACTCCACGAGGTGAGATCTTGCATGGAGCCCCAGACCGAGGGAGACTGACAGTTATTTTGTGATTCTTCCATTTGTGAATAATCGCACCAACTATTGTCACCTTCTCACCAAGCTGCTTGGCGATGGTCTTGTAGCCCATTCCACCCTTGTGTAGGTCTACAATCTTGTCCCTGACATCCTTGGACAGCTCTTTGGTCTTGGCCATGGTGGAGAGTTTGGAATCTGATTGTTTGATTCCTTCTGTGGACAGGTGTCTTTTATACAGGTAACGAGCTGAGATTAGGAGCACTCCCTTTAAGAGAGTGCCCCTAATCTCAGCTCGTTACCTGTATAAAAGACACCTGGGAGCCAGAAATCTTGCTGATTGATAGGGGATCAAATACTTATTTCCCTCATTAACATGCAAATCAATTTATAACTTTTTTGAAATGCGTTTTTCTGGATTTTGTTGTTGTTATTCTGTCTCTCACTGTTAAAATACACCTACCATTAAAATAATAGACTGATCATTTCTTTGTCAGTGGGCAAACGTACAAAATCAGCAGGGGATCAAATACTTTTTTCCCTCACTGTATTTTGACAGGTTTCTTCTGCTAAGGAGAACTGGGGGAATTGCACCTCTTTCCTGCTGGGTCGGTGGAGTGGAGTAGGTGCCCCTGTTTGGCCAGAACAGCTGCATTGAGAGAACTGGCATGGGGGTGCTGGGGGTGTTCCTGGGGGGCCGCAGTGGGAACAGAAGGACTGGGAGGGGTTGGTGGACGATGTTAAAGAGGCAGCAGAGCTGGAGATGACATTTGCTGCAGTTGTCCTATAGGGGAGGGTTCTTGTTATAAACACTCTGGTTGCCTCGATGCTTTGGCACAGGCTGGCCTGTCTGGATCTGCCCCGGGGCTGCGTCGGGTCATTCATACTGACTTACTGAATTTTTGGGGGAATTTTCATTGGCTGTGGCCGGCTGTCTTGTATGCATTTCAAATTTTCCAAACCCCCTCCCTTTTAATAAGCCATGTTTTCACAAAATAAATCAACAACTTTTTTAAAATACATATATTTTTTCTTTAATACATCTGTACAACCAGGAATCAAACCATTCATGAATCTAAACAAAAAAAAAACAACAGCGACCTGTACAGACAGATATACCTGCAGTAAATTCAAACGGGTGACAAATGAAAGCCTGAAACCACTGCCTTGAGGTGTATGTTTTCATTTGTTTATTTATGTTTTACAGAGTTTAACTGTTGTTGGGGGTTTTGACTACCTCACTGTATACATTAAGGCAGTGGTTCCCAAACCGGTCCTGGGGGACCCCCTACCCTGCTGGTTCTTGTTCCAACCGAACTCTCAATTACTTAATTGAACCCTTAATTGAACTAATAATTTCCTAAATTGGAGACTTTTAATTATTTTAAACAGTAGGGGTTTTAAGTTAGGTATAGAATTATATTAAAAATCATATTGAAGAAACAAATACTTTCTTACACAATTTAAAAAGTAAAATCTAAGCAGATTGTTACTTCAGTTAAGGTTCAATTAAGTAATTGAGAGCTTGGTTGGAACAAAAACCAGGAGGGTAGGGGGTCCCCCAGGACCGGTTTGGGAACACCTGCATTAAGGTTATTACACCACATGTTTATATTTAAGGAACAGTATTTGATAAAGACATTTTGAAATAATAAAACAGAGGTTGTAAGACAGTTTAAAAGTTAACTATGCTCATACAGAGTGTGTACATTAAGGTTAATGATGAGGCCTGCCTGTAAATACTAGAGACATTACAGGGGAAGCCGTGCATCTTCAAGTGGTGATTTTCTCTGTGTGTATGTGATGTAAATTATATTTAATGACATTTTTTAAAATTCTTTCTGAGTTAAACAACTAGATTCAAAGGTCTTCTATCATGGTCCCTGCATTTATGATGCGCTGGAAGGCATATTGGGCACCGGCTAGTTGATATGTCACTAAAACAGGTCCTAGATGCTCTGTCAGTCGCAGTGAAATTCAGTACCTCTCCAGTTCTGGAAACTCTTTTGTGTATTTGTGCAACTATGCCAGTTATGATAGCAATGGAGCAGCGACCGTTCAGTGATCTAAATGTCGGTTGATGTGTGATTTTTCTCCGGATGTGTTCCATAGTGATGTGTGTTTGGGAAACAAAGATGTCTGATTAGTCCAAATCCGCCTGCTTTCAAGGAGATTTTGAGCTCAGTTTTTCATCTTCAAAACGACTTTCAGTGACAGCTGGTAGAGCATCGCTGTGCTTCGGGGGTTTCACGTGAGCAGACGGGTGAGGCGCAGCGCCAGAGGAGAGTCCATGCGTGAGGCCGGTCAGCACCGGCCGGTGTGGGCAGCGGTCAGAACTCCAAGCACCGAGATGCTTCGGCGGGCTGTAGTGCAGCGCAAGCCGGAGGAGGAGCCCCTCAGATGGGCGGAGTCAGGACTGGGGCTTCTGCAGTAAAAGCTATGTCAAAATTACTGACGTCCGCACTGCCTTTAAGGGTGGGTACGAAGGGAGGCTTCACCTTCTTTTCCAGAAGCCCTTGCCAATCCACACTCTGAAAAGAGAAGGAAGAAAGAAATGGATAAAGGATAAAGTGGCGCGACCTTTATGTAAAAGAGCGGCCATAAAACGGACGTGTCCGCCAACGTACTCTGAAGAAGGGATGCTTCTTTACTTCCTCTGCACCGCGTTTACTGGCTCCAAGGCGCTTGCTGGGATTTTTCTTCATGAGCTGCAGAGGATTCAAAACAAGAAGGAGACGCACGTTATTCTCCATCAATGGACTTAAAGTTGAAACATGATGTTAAAAATAAGTTCTCATAATTTGAAGTGCAAATGAGCGTTTGTGCATTGTTATTGTGAGCCTCGCTCCACTGCTGCACAGTCACTGGGTATTCCTCCAATTGTGTAACATTTAAATAACAGTGACATCCATTCACTATGGTTGGTAGCAAGATACCGAGGGACAGACTGGAGGAAAAACGTGTCTCAACAATAAATAACCCTGGCATACAGACCTTTTTCATGATGAAGATGGACTCTGACGAGAGGAACGCAGGATAGTCCACTTTCATGTGCACAATATTGTGAAGCACCTGGTTTCTATTTTCACCCGGGAAAGGAGTCTATGGGCACAAGAAGAAAGAGAGGAGAGCACATTAAAGGGTTACTCCAGACCCAAACTTTCAATATTCACATTCTGAGCATTCGGGAATGCAAAAGCCACACACACAGATCTTGTAAAAAGTCAATTCACAACTTAGACATGACTTATTAAAGCTGATCAATTATAGACACAAAGTCTGCAATAATGGAATCCTACTGAAAACCAAACCTGGTTAACAAAACGTCCTGAAGGAGTTGCTATCGTAACCTGGCAATAAAGGTGTGTTTCGGTTGTGTGTGCATGAGCGATCTGTATGAAATAAAATACTGATGTGTTTCAGTTTCTGCAACTATGATGTTAGGTTTTCAAAAAGTCTAATTAAGTCCTCAAGGATTGAATGAAATCCTACCTGGCCCTTGGTGGTATAGATTTAACTTTGCCTTGATGGCACTCAATGAAATCATTTTAATCATAATGAAACCATGAGAGGATCATGATCTTACCTCAACAGAGGCCTACTGCTTTCACTTTAATACTGCATTAGCTTATATATGAGGCTCTTGAATGGCTGAACCAATAAAAGCTTTCGCTAAGAGCAGTTTTCTCCCTGAAATCCAGATAATGCCTCAAGCTGTGGCACACAATTGGCCAAAAGTCACAGAGATTCGACAGATTAAAAGAGTGCAACAGTTACCCCTGTGTCTGGCTTGTGGACCGACTACACTACAGCCTTATCGGGAGACGTTTAACACTTTTCCAACTGAAGTCTTAAATTTGAAGTTCTGTTAAGAATACCCACCTCGCCAACCAGCATCTGAAAGATGACCACACCCAGCCCCCACCAGTCCACTGCCCGGGTGTACGATGATTTGGTGAGGACTTCTGGGGCGTAAAAGTCTGGGGTGCCGCACACTGTCCTAGTTCGGTCTTTATAGCCCATGCCTAGGAAGGAAAATTAAGAGGATTCCGGAAAAATATCACATTGTAAATTAAAATTAAGTAAAAAAAAAAAAATTATACATATACTAGGAAATCAAGAATTTTAATGTACCTTCCTTACACAGACCGAAGTCTGCAATTTTGACATAGCCAGCTGCGTCAAGCACCAAGTTGTCCAGCTTTAAGTCCCTGGAATAAAAATACAGTATAATCACTTGGATTGCAGAATATAGACAGAGCTTGCCAGGAACACAAGAACTATTCCTCTGTCAACAATGAACAGAAACATACATTTCTCAAACTTGTTGCATTCAGGTACATGTCTGCACTGATTTTAGGACATGACTTCTATTATGAGGACTTGTGAGTGTCACAATAAATCATTTTCAAAATCTAAGAGAAATTCAGTGGGTGAATAGTTTAGGTTGGGTTTGATCTCAGTGAGACTAGATTTTTTCTTGCTTGTATATTGTACAAATGGCTGATGTGTGATAACTTACCTGTATACGATCTTCCGCTCGTGCAGGAACTGCAGGCCGTGCACCACACAGGCAGCAGAAAATCTGTTCAAGAAAAGACACCAGCGACACAAAAAGCAGTTTTTAAGCTCGGACTGCACTCGAGCGTGAAGGAGCCGACAATTTCCTGTCAATGCAGGAACTCCAGCAACCTATGTTATTGGATCTAAAAGACAATACGAACAAAAACTGTCAATCTGGTCAACTGTCAATCTGCATACCTTCTGTAATAATGTAAATGATTAGTTGTGCTTTGTTTTGTTATTCGGAGGTTGTGTGCCAATGGTCAGGAATAATAATGTGCAATAATTTCTGAATATATAGGTACACAGTTCTGAAACGCACCTCAGGTTTGACATCATTATTTTTACTTCTACCAAGATGGACGATTCACTTACACAGCCCGGGGCTCTGGAAACACTCCTGCCTGAACGTGCGTGATGAGGTCTCCCCCCGCAGCATACTCCATAATGAACCATACATGAACCTCCGTCTGAACGCAGGCGATCAGGTTCACCAAGAAGGGGTGCCGCACACTGCTCACGGTTTCCAAAATCCTTCTCTCACATTGGAACCTGAAGCGAGACAAAAGACACACAGCATGTGAATATACATTCATAAACAGCTTGGCTGAATAAGTCCAGAGATGCATTAAAATGGCAGCTTTCCTTCAGAGTAAGAAAGTGAAAACAGTCACTGAAGACCTTGCTAATGCAGTGTATTTGTGTACATCATTAAAAACATCACTAGGTTTGTTTATCTTTGCTCAGCTTTCAAACCCAGAAGCCTCAATACAATAAAAATGAAGCCATACCTGTCGACAGTACCATTGGCGATAATGTCTCCTTTTTTCAAAGCCTTCACCGCAACCATTTCTTTGGTCACGACGTGCTCGGCCAGCAGCACCTGTCAAAGCAAGACAGATTCAAAACTGTCAAAAAAGGTCAAACTCCACTCTCTCGCCCAGGATCAACATTCACAGCACAAGCATTTAGTAATACATCCTCACTAATGCTGGGCTTTAATAAGTCACAGACAATGTTTCTGTTAAAGGTTAAAAAGTGGAAATAATTTCACAATTGTCCACAAATATCTTTTTGGAAAAATGGCGTCGAGCAAATATCTGACATGGATTACTGGGATATACCTTTCCAAAAGCTCCTCGGCCGAGCACAGCAACGAATTTAAAGTCCTCGACAACAGAACGGCTCCTGCAGAAGACAGAGCGGGGGGGAGTTAGTTCATCAGGAATTTTAAATTCAGCCAATTGACTTAAATAATCCAAAGAGTTTGTGTGTCGTTACTCATAGGAATGTCTTGAATGTATTTTCCACATTCTCCATGAGTTCTTACCAAATTCACGAGGTGTACTGGACTCCATTCACTATCTTATGCAAAGTTCAAAAGATCAAAGTGCTAATTCATTTTCAGAGGCACCAGAAATATATAATATCCAGACATCCTGATAATATTAGAAAGTGTCAGAATGGAGTTAAAACTGTAAAGAAAGTACCTCATCTCTGTCGAAGGCGGCTGCGGAACGTCGAGCTCCTCTGGTTTGTCACAAATCACTGCATACTGCAAATTGAGCACTTTCTTGTTAACAGGAGGAACAACACAACTGTGGCCAAACAGACATTTTGTTCGCTAGGGTTATTAGTACTGACAAATATTATTTCAAAGTCAAATAAAATAACAATTTTAATAACAATTATTGGCCAATTCACTTGTCATTTCACAGTCATTTATATTGCCTGATCTTTATAATAACTTCAAACACGTGACACTCATTAGAAGCCTGTCTAGGGCTTAGAAGAGTGAAACTGCAATAAAGCTAATTTCTCCTTATTGTAAAATGTGTGAATAAAAGTAAGTTAGACTTTCTGTTTGCTTAGAAACAGGCTTCACCCTCTGCCAACAACGCGGCCTCCGGCACATGGATTTCTGCTACAGCTTCCTTTTCTACCCGGCTCATTTCCTTTGCTTTCTGTGTCGTTCTTACCTGGGCCGTCCTGCTGGTCGGCCGGGAGCAGCTCTTCTCCACGATGCCGTGGCTGGAGGAGGCAGTGAGGCTGTGTGTCTCAGGCAGCTCCACTCCAGCCTCTTCCTCTGCGTGGTGACTGGTGCCGTGTTTTCTCAGGTGAGACTTGCACCACTGCCAGCCCATGAGCCCCAACATTATAGGCATCATGTAGGACATCCTCAAGAATGTCTTGAATCCCATCTTCTCTGGACCCTAGAAGTTACACCAGTTGGGAAAAAGGAGATTAGATACATGAAACAGACATCCCGCTCTGATGAGCCCTCAGAGACGTCCTGTTCCACCACTAAAGGAATGCAATTTATATTTAGAAAACATTGATCAGTCAAATCTAGAAAAACTGTCCAATACACTTCAGTTCTCTCTCTCCATTTCCACCCGAAAATATGTAACCACAGTGGCTGGAAGCCTCTTTCTACAGCTCACCCTGTGGGCTGGTTGGGCAGCATTTGTGCAAAGCCAGTCATATGAATTGAAGAGCATAGCATTTAATGGCACCAAATCTAATTAATAGACATGTCACTAAACACTGCATGACAATGGCAAGTGTGCAACCTGATCAAACACTCAAATTATTACCACACAGCAGAATCTATAGTGTTACAATTACAGTGTTAAATGTGCTAATGATTTGTTGCTGTGCACCTGTTCGCCTCTCCAAGGCTGGGGAAGGAAACTATCAATGAATAAGCAGAAAAGGTGTAAATCTACTCAATGCATAGACCAACATTGTATTTAATCCATCGTGACATGTGACAGAGTACCTTTTAAACTGTATACAAAATCACTTCCAATATTATTTTATACAATAGTCATTCGAGAATCTAGTGCTCCGTGCGGATCTGCGCGGCTCCACCAATGGGATATGTGGGATTCTGCAAATCTGCGCAGACCTGCGGAAATCGGCGCTACACAAACGTGACTAAAGCGCCGTGCGACCTTCGCTGATGATAACGGAGGGTCATTGTATATTTGCTGAACAAGTTGCATACCGTGTCCTACAGCCAGCGCACACTGCTGCTGGTGCATTGACAAGAACAGCCTCCAACAGCAGCCTCCGATCACATCCCATCACCCGTTCAGCAGAGCGCAGTGGATGTGTGCCAGATGTGCTCTTGCCAAACATGCCCACATATTAGGCTTAAAACACGTGCATCGAGAAACTAAACCACTCAGAAGAGGCGACCAGCTTTTGGCTTCAGATGTGCCCCAACGACAACAAGATACACGAGTGATTGACACTTACCCTTGTGAGTAGTCTGGCGATTAGTGGAGGCGCGTCCGACTCTCTGTCTGCTTCTCACTCCTCCACACCAAACAACACGATCACAAAGCAGCGGCTGCGCTATTCCTTTCCACAAAGTCAAGGGATGTCAAACTCTGAAACAGATGCAACAAGGCTTTCGCGATGGCGTTTCCACAAAGTCAGATGACGTCCACTCTAGTCTGGGTTAGCTCGGCAACTGAACGTTAGACATAAGAGAAGCCGTTTAGAGCGCTTGAGCCACTGTGACGTCACAGTGGCGAGATGACGCAATGCCCCGTATCGCATGGTGGCGTTGAGTACGTTGTAAAAGATAGACGTTAGAAAGATATCCCTATGTCAGAGGCTGGGCAGCAGCTGATGGTAGTGGCACTAATGAAGTAGTATTATGAATCATAAAGAGAACGGCCATTTTACCATATAGAGTTGCGATTGCTTTTATTGTTCATGTACTGTAGCTATGAAGAGATATGGTGAATACAAAACCAAAAACATACCATTGCAGTGCACATAATATCCGCTTGATGGTGCAGAAGTGTACGCTTTAAAGGTGTAAAATGAAACTCACATTCTGCACCATCTAGTGGGTATTAAGTGTACTGCAGTGGTCTGTTTGTTTGTAACCATTGGTAAAAACAAACCATGTTTTGAAACAAGCTCTTTTACTTTAAAATGCATTGACACATTACAGAAATGAAGAATGGAAACTCTGGAGTGTGAACTCAAATTAAACATACAGTGAAATCCTACTAGATTGTGAGGTGAAGTTTCCACCTGTATCAGTGTTCCTAGTCATGAAATAACAATTTCAAAAACTCCCCTACCTAATACTATGGAAACCAGCAAGATTTAACTTCCCTTGGTCATCAAAATACCTTGACTTTAAACTTGATTTACTTTCATAGAGGTTGAGAAATGAAGCTCAAATCCATCAATCAGTCAATCAATCAATCAATATGTATTTGTATTGCGCCCTTCATCCTGGTAGCCACAGAGCACTTTTGGCATGTAAATCCCAAATCATTCAGCTGAGTATGAGTATAGGGGATCACATCCACTATAGTTATGAGAATGGAAAGCCTATGTAGTGCTTCAGAAGTGTGAGGTGCTCCTGTTCACAACACATCACTGATACTGGAATTTCCTATCCATAATTGATCAATGGGGCTACATATATGTAATGGATTTGTTGTCATTATTATTGTTATTTTAGGTTTTGTTTTCCGATTCACTTAATCATTTCAGACTTTCAGGTCCAGTCCATTGTATTAATCTATTCAAACTTCATCGGAAAGACTTGATTTTGATGACACAGTTCTTCTCCTAATTAGTACATTTTATACACTGTACAGGTCTGCAGTGAATGCTAGTTTCCCCCAAGAAGTATTGGACATATAGCAGATATATGAAATGGTTTAGCCCAGCAACTTAGTCTGGGAAACCCAGAGGAAAATGATATTGATTTTATTCACTGCAGAACCTGAACACCTGTTATTTTGAGATGTTTTGACATTGGCCTCCTTAGTAGTATGGATACTGTGTTTGAAATCAGTTAGAGTCATTTATTTTTGTATTTAAATTATTGAACCTACTGTGAGTACAGTATGCATAGCACATCATTTTTCTATTCTGCTTTTTACAGTCATTAGCACAAATAATTCATTACCTATGTTCCCCCCTCCCAGTCTGATTTTCATTGAGGCAAATTTTCTGGACTGATGTCCATGACCAGACTCATCAGATATGTCACTGTGTCTTTCCTTTACAGGCCATCCATAGTGTGTCATTCTCCTCCGGATAATTCACAGTTACAGACAACAGATGTGATATTTCAGGAATGGTGAAGTCCTATTCTAAGAGATATTCAAGATGTTCCTTGGACATATTGACTCTTTGTCACCACTCCTCATTGTCATTTTTCCCAGTCTGATTTTCCATTAGGCATGTGTATGTGTACATAGACGTAAAGTTATTGTCCCACACAAATGATACCATCAAAAACATACTGTCCTAGTATGACAATAGTAAAATATATCAGCATGGTTTTACGCATTGTGGGATGAGGGCTCAACCAACACTATAGTGTTTTCGTAAGGCCTGTTGATCCAATTGGGACACTTTTGTGAGGACTTGCCATAAACATTGTCCAGCCAAGAGGCTACAGTGTTCCTAGTCCTGTGTCATTCTGCCTTAAGATTGTAATCATAAGTTAATTTTGAAGCAATACAAAACATACTTTCAATCTGAACACAATGGAGCAATACCTTAAAATCTGTTTACAAGTGTAAGGCAATGTATATTACTAATAGTGTCTAGTAAAGCACTGCATCACCTTGTATTTCAATAAAGGGGAAATGTATATCTTGGTCTCAAAACTGTTTTACTCCAATTTTCAGAAAATGTGATGGTGTTAGTAACAGTGATTCAGCAGATATGGTGTAGTTTTATGAAAATAACACAATCTTAAATACCGGTGACCGGTCACTGACCTGCTAGAGCCAGAGCAAAACGTCTTACTCACAAGGAATGACAGTGGCACAGTTTGAACGTGAATTTGTTCATTCATATAACTGTATAACAGCGTGTAGGGGAACTCAGGACTACATTAAACTTTATGTCCTCAGAAGAGAGGTGCTCCACAGATCTTTAGGAGAAACCATTTGTTCCATTTGTCAAGCAATCACAGAAACAGGGGCTGCATGGAATGAATTGGTCAGATATCCATTATGAACACCTGACTGTTACATCTGATTCAGCTCTCATTGTGATCGCTCAACAGGAGCACTGCTGGCCACAGTGTCTCACCTCTGAGGCACTGACGTGGCTTTGGTTTTCATGGCACAATATCCTTGTATCCAGACTGATTATTCAAGCTATCGGAAATCAGATTGTTGGAAAAACAAGGGAGATCTATTGAATATAAAGCAAAATCTAACTGTTTGGATGTTTGTTTTTGCATGAGATGGATGTCATTGAAATAGATGCCATCAATCAAAGTACCACACTGCCAAAACTCATGTCTTACTACAAGATTATTTTGGCTTCTGTGAAGATCCGTGGGCCCAGAATTGTTTTCTTGCTGAATTCTTCTTGGCTCAAAAATGTATTCTCATCCCATGGTTATGCCAATTCCAGTCAGAATGTACATTATTTCTTGTGTCCAGAAATTAGTCCAATAAAACAAGTTACCTGTTTTCTTGAAGCAAGAGATTGGTTAATTCCCTCAAGATAATGTTTTCTTAAAACTTTATTTTACAAATACTTTCTTAACCAAGTGCAAGAATAAAATCAAAGGAACAAAATTAAGGATGCAAAACAAACACACAGAAAACATCAATGGGCTGTTGAATTAAATTGAAGATTTAATATATTAATCCATCAAAACACACATTTCAGATAATGTACAAACTGGAGCAGCATCACACTCTTTTTCTTTTTCAAGCCAGTTGGAGCAGATGTTCCTGCAGAAAAGAGATTTGGCACAATCTGAAGAGCCTTGCTTGTCTTCTTCTCTGGAGCAAAGAACAAACCTGTAACTGGCATTAATAGTATTAATTTTAAATAAGTGGCATGCATGATGATTCAGTTATTTCATTGCTGACTTTTAAGCACATCTGTGAAACAAGATGTCACAATGTTACACTGCCAGACAAATTCACAATACAGTATGTCCTGACCTGACAGGTATCTTTATTGAAGTTCATTTTGTATTCGGGCTGTTATTATTGTACAGTATAAGATATGTCCTCACATGCAGTTTGTGTGAGCAGACGGCAAAGATAATTCAACTTAAGGCTTATTTTATACAATAGGAGACACATGTGATGAACGGGCTTGAGCTGTCATGCTGTGTTTAAAACTGAAACCCCAGTATACCATAACGCCGTTAATGTATGTGTGTGTGTTACGAGGACAGTTGGATGTAAATAGTTTTGCTCATTATCCATCTCTATTTCTCTGTCTAGTTAATTCTTCTATATTTTAGAATTTAAACTCCATCTAACCTAATAATCCAACTCTCCTTCAAGTCCACACACACATGCGTGCATATAAACAGCAGGAGTTGATTATTCAAATCACGCCGTTATAGCGAAGTGCCAGAAGATGCATACTCTACATAATTACTTGGAAGTTTGCATGCAAGGTATTATCCCATTAGCCTGACAGAAATGATGATTCTTGTTGATGATGCTGTGCATAGATTCTGTACAAATGGAGAGTTTGTTTTGTTGTCTTTCTTCCCTACCTCTGTAATGGGGGTGGACTCTTCCATTTCTGGGGAATGAGTATAAATGCTGTACGAACAGACACGAAGGGGTCTTCTCTTTCTGCTGCTGAACAGGAAGGGTCACTAGCAATCAGTGGTGCTGTTTTCGTTGTGCCTAAGGCCATTTTTACTTTTATTTAGAGTTTTTTTTCATTAGTACTGGTTTCGTTTTTTTTTCTCTTTGTTTTATGTCTATTTCACTGAATTTTTGGAATAATTTTGGTTCAAAAATGCTGTCTTGAATTTCTGGACTCCAAAGACAAAGTAAAATAAATTTTTCCATCCCAATGTTGCCGACTGTATTAAGAATTCTTGTTGAAAAAGCCAGTATTGATGATTGAAATTAGGAGACCCAGATTCAGCAATTTTAACAATTTATTAAATACACCACGGGAAGTGGTGGTGGCAGTTTGTGGTTTCCTCAGAGAAAGATGTGCATTTGCACCTCACATTTTTGGCTTTTGCTGTCTTCCCTCACTCCCTGGTGGCCGCCCCCGGACCCACAACCTGAAAAAGAAGACCTTAGTATTTCTATCTGCACAATAGGTGCTTCTGTCAATGGACATTACCTGCCTCGATTTCTGGTCGGTTGGCGCTGAGCCAGTCCGAGTCTTGCCCGGCCCGAAACGGCTACCGGCCTCAGAGCTGCCACAGATGAAGTAGTCCTGTAGCCGGCAGCTCACTTACCTATGAGTGGTTCATGGTGTTGCTGCTACCTGACGAGACAGAAGCCCGATACTACTAAGTGCTGTTGTATTGTCTTCGAAATCGAATATTGATATTTATTGTGTGTACAGGCTTCTGAAGTCTGTTTGCTGCTACCGTGCATTTGTTCACAGGAAGGGGAAATGTAGTTTCTAATGGATAGCTTTTATTAGAGAATTTTGTCGTTTCTTTTGTTAGGGGATTTTAGTGTTTTATTCCCCCTGAATATTAAAGGCAGGTTTTAGTATGTTTTATTATATTTATTCCCGTTGTGTACAGTTCCTCGTGGTGTCTTTGATAAAACTGCCCTAGCACAGTCTTCTTGCCCTGTGCATGTGAAATGAACCCTGTATAAATCAAGTTAAATGCCAAGTTAAGTGGCCTCCACCTGTGTTAAACTCTAGTGATTCACATGATTTCAGGATCAATTCAGCAGTTCCTGTAGGTTCCCTCTGCTTGCTGGTGCAAATCAAAGCAAAGACTCAACCGTGAGCACCAAGGAGCTTTCAAGAGAACTCGGGGACAAAGTTGATGAAAGGCACAGATCAGTGGATGGCTTTAAAAAATATCAAAGGCCATGAGTATTCCTTGGAGCCGGTCAAGATTATTATTAAGAAGTGGAAAGTGTGTGGCACCACCAAGACCCTGCCTAGATCAGGCCGTCCCTCCAAACTGGGTGAATGAGAAAGAAGGCTGAACTGAGAGGCTACCAAGAGGTCAATGGCAACTTTGCAAGAGCTCTGTGCTTTTATGGCCAAGACTGGTCTAATGGATGTGACAACAATATCCCAAGCACTAAACAAATCTGGCACGAAGGAAACTCAAGAAAGAATCCTGTTTTGGGAGATTCTGTTTTGTTTTGTGGTCTGAAAATGGCCTACACTGACACAACAAAATATACAAAGTTCAAGGGGGTGTAGACTTTCTAAAAGCACTGTATATATACATACATATGCACACAGTATATTCATAATGCCAGTTCAACATTGATTTGAAATGCTTTAGACTCTTCTAACAACAATCTGAACTCTGTAGTTGAACTTTTCCACATTATTTACCGAAACAAAGAGCGTGTGGTGGAAGAGAGTTCTGGAGTCGGGAGTTCGAATCAGAATTGATTACGTGCTCGGGAGGGACAGCGCTACACAGAACTCAAAAGATTTTAGGCTAGCATGACACTGTTCCCCAAAAGTTTTAAGATAGAACAAAGCTTTTATACCCCCTCTGGGACATACCCTCATGGGGTTTTAACATATTATAATCAGTGTCTGAATGGTCATTTCTAATAACTAGCAGTGATTTCATTGGGATTCTAAACTAAGCCTTCCCATCTCATCAATATTATACTCATTACTCATGAATAATAATCATTCACCTCTAAATTGCCAGCATTGGAAGGTAATTTGCAGATAATACGTTGCAAGAAAGGAATGTGAAATGCTGAACTCCAAGTTAGGAGTAACAGCTCACCAAGGACAAAGGCAGGATAGGATGTTAATATGTTTCCCCCACACGTGTTCAAATAATTATTAAAGGTTGTACTAGTTAAACACTCAGCGTAGCTTTCTAAATTTCCAGGAGCGTGCTTTGTTATCCTCACCATTTACTCCCTGATGTAACAGCCTTTTCAAGTCAGATAATCTATACAGTAGATAGTTCAAGCTGTGAAAGCAATTTGCCAATTAAGAATGCACAGTGATGCCAAAACCAACAATTAAAGCTGACCTCCAATGGTGCTTTCTTCCTTAAGCTAGATATGTTACTTTCAAAGCCAAATATGCCCTCTGCTGTTCTGATTCTGCTATTAAACACTGAAAAATGTATCTTTTGCAGATACTGTACACGCACTATACATTTTGCCTCAATTGAAACAGAACAGAACCGAAGCAAAACAAAACTAAAGTTTGTAGAGATTTTGACTTATTTAAAGACAGCTCAGACTTGGATCTCTTACTGGTAACAAATAAAGCTTATTGATAAACTAAAACTAAAATTATGATGAAAGGAATGTGGAAAAACTTGGCTGCAGGATTTGAATGTGACATCCACATTAAAATGAGAAAAATGGTGAAAGGAGCTATTTCTCCCATAAAATTATTAACATTAAAATGTAGCAGCAGCATTTGTATCTCATACCCTTCTTCTGATTGAGGCTGTGCTTTTGGTTCCTCTATCTTTAAATTCAGGTGATACATATATTTCTCACATGATATCTAGGCCTGGTTGTACCCGCCGGCTATTTCCCAGGTTATAGCTGATATGATGACATTTTGCTGATTATCAATGTTTAAAACTCTCTTCTAGAAAGGTCACCTCAGGACTTTACATTCCTTTCGTTCCAGGACGACTGATCTCACTTAATAATCTCTTTCACTAAAGAGGATCTCCAGAGGATTCCTGATATTCCTTTCAGTACATTCGATTCAATGGTAAAGCTTTGGTTTTATATGTCCTACATTAGTGCCGTTGTGATGTTACATTATATTTAAAACATATCTGTATTATCATATACATAGTGTACATAGATTCATAACATTTTATTTATTTGCCTATTTCAAACGATTAAGTAGGAGGGATCACAAATCCATCCCAAGTGGCAGCAACTAATAAAAGACTACAGAAAGTGTTCTCTCAGTCAAGGAGGATGCACAAAATAATGATTGATGGGACGTGAATAAATGTCATTCTTGTGCTTTTGGAAAAACATGCGATTAGTTGAAAAACATACGAGATTGATCTGTGCAGTGTTTTACATTTGACATTTTCTTATATATTTGTTTTTGTTACAAGTTATCAAGGGATTTTATAGATGTGGTGGTCACTATACAGTGGCAAGAAAACCCTTTATGAACCCTTTGGAATTACCTTACTTTAATTTTCCACACTGCACTGTCAATGTTTAAATGATGTATTCAATATAGACACGACAAATACAATGATGTGTGTGTTATTTGTTTAAGCAGACTGTGTATGTCTACGGTTGTGACTTAGTGGAAGATCAGATCAAATCTGATGACAAATTTATGCAGAAATCCAGGTGATTCCAAAAGGTTCACATACTTTTTCTTGCCACAGTATATTATAAAGGACTATTATAACTGTATATATGAACCAGATGAGAATAATCATAGGACAAACAGAGACCTGAAACAGTCTAAGAGCACAATCAAGCCTGTGCCTATTTGCTCATTGTGCCACTTGAACTCTGTGGGGTTTACAGGAGTGGGAAACTCTCAGCTTGTGATCATTTTATGGTGGAACCCTTTAAATAAGACTGTACTTCCACACCAAATTACAGCATTTAGGAGTCAAACACCTGCTGACTTTTCCATTGGAACCGGTTTAGTGTTGAGGCTCAACGTTGTCGTACAAAGTTTGATTTGAAGTTCTAATAAACCCCTTCTGAATTGCTGCTGACCTTAAAATATGACACTAATTTTCGAATCTAACTAATATTCTAATAGACGATGTAGGATACCCCTCCATCATTATCATCCATTAACATCGTGGTCCCCCCTACATACGCCACTGGTCAGGACCTTTGTGGACTGATGGACTTCAGACTGCACATGACGGGGTGCTGCAGACTAGGACTAAGCCTGGGGCAACAATGTGTAAAACTAAGCGTCTGTCATTGTAAAAAATGGGTTTGAGAAATGCAGGTCTGCTTGACTATTTACAAAGTAATTCATGAATTTAGGCTAACGAACAGGTAGATTATTACTGTAATGTGAGAACTACAGATACACCTAGTATGCCAGCAATTGTGTTTAATACATCGCAGGGGGAAGCATTTCTAATTCACAACATGCTGTGTGCATGACATTGTAATGCATGTTCAATCTCCTCAGGAGCCCTATGGGAGTATTTTGGGGAGGCATCCTCAGCTCAACCAAGACTTACTGTTTGCACTTTGCATCTGGCTGACTTATGCCATTTCAATGTTCATTTCATGTCATTGTTCGGTGGACGTTTCAGAATATTTTATACTCTTATACTATGACGCTGTTAATAGCTTATCTGTTACCTTGTCAGTTCTTCAGGCTGTTTGTCATGTGTTACAGTTCCATATAGTTCCATCTAGTGGCCAAATATCATAATGCAATTGTGCTGTTCCAAACTTGTGTTATTCATTATAAGCTTTATTGACGCGAATGTTCATATGTATAGTTTAACCAAAGCATTGTTCATTCATGTTATATATAGCAAGATTCTTACAGCTCCTTCACAGTAACAAATCGCATCCGTATTGACTCAATACATTGTTCTCTCCATAACGGGACGATTCCGTATTGTAAGGGACGGGTGGCAACTCAAACACCGACTCACACTGTAAATAACCTGCAGCTGCATTAACTCACCCAGGACTGATCACGCTGCGTCATGACGTCACTGGCGTGCGTGTGCCGCGTCACTCGTATGTGGTTCTCTTTGGAGGTGAGTCGCGTTTCTATTTACTGAACATTTATACACACACGGGCTGTGACTCGATACTGAACACAATGCAAGCGACGAAACATAAAAACATAAACGTCTGAAACAAAACTAGTAATTCCCTATGATAAAGATCTAGGTATTTAAACATGTTTACATTCAAAATATGAGTCGTTTTTCAGCGCAATCTGCTCCTGTCCTCCTCCATGAAACAGTTTCACTGCTTGCCCTTTGTTGAGAAGCACTAGCTGCGATTCAACGCGATTAGAGCGACTATAATGTCAGACTGGACGCCGTTTCTCGACTCGTCGAGTGCGGCCAGCGACTCCGAGGCCCACGGCGGCCTCCCTCCTGCAGCGCCGAGGTATATAGCGCCTTCAGCGGCCCAATGTAAAGATCACTATTGCACAGCTCAATACTTGTGTATAATGACATGGATGAAGCGAGAAATGACACTTGACAATATAACTCAACATACAGTATGCACTTCTCCTCAGTTTCTCTCCATTCAGCACCAATATCCAGGGCCTCTTATGAGCTGATCCGCAGGCTGTAAAATGAGCAATGTGTCAAACTGCTGTGCAACGGGAGTCTTATTCCTCCCCTGCTGTCACAATCCCTGTTGATTGTTTGTGCGATGAGGGGAAGATATGAGCAACATGTCTAATGTGTGAATTACTGCCTTTTTAATGATCATTATCTGCAGCCCGAGACATCGTAAGAGGCGGCCTGATGGAGGGGTGTTGGAAGAGCGTAGGAAGGTCAGTGTCTGTGAGGAATTTCTGAATGTCCTGTAGCCTCCTATAGCATACAGTACAAACAGGGCCGCTCGGCCGTCTTGTTTCATTGTGAATGTGTGTGTAAAACATGTTCACTGGTTTCCCCTCTGAGGGTTTGTACTGCATTTGCAGAAATGTGCACAGATAACAGATTGATCAGCAGCAGCAGCAATGAATAGTTTTCTCTGCAGGTCTATCAGATGAGTGACACCCATCTGTGTGCTCGTTGTCATTCCTCTTTATGGGTCTTCTCAGGTTTTTCATTTCACAGTTATAGTTTGGGAATCTTAAATTGAATCTGTTTTTCGGAGCTGAAATCAAACTCGGCTGTTGTGCCGACATTTGAAACTACCAAGCGCCAAAGCCGGTCATTGTAACCGACAGCTCTTTAGCAGCTGTGATATGACAATCAAAGGCAAACTATCGCATACAACTCGTACGTTTTATTCATGAACATCATATCCAACATCTGTATAGCACAACTGGATTATTTAAATTGATATATGATCCTGAAAAAATCATATTATTGCTCTGAATAACAAAGCACTTTTTCTAAACGTGCACACTGCAGTCAAAACATGAATAACCATACAGCCTACAATAAGCACAAAGCTCAAAAACGGCATACAATAAAGGAATGAAACAAGTGTTAACGTAAATATTGTTTATATAATAATCATGCTCAAAAGCAATATGTTCTAGTTGAAGAATAACTATTGCGTTTATCAAAACATAATTGTACACTAAAGTAAACATTTGCAACACCATGTAGACTTTGTTTTCAACATACAGTGCTTGTATTCACTGTAGCTTTGTATTTCAAGAAACGATTGAGTATATTTTTAGCCTGCATACCTGACAGCTCGTACAGTCCACACAGGACAGTTTCTGCACTTTCCCTGCATGAGCTCGTACCTCACACTGCATTTTGACAGCCCTGTCCAGGTGAACACTTCTGCTCCACGAATGTATAGCATCGCAATAAATGCTCCTCTGCTGATAATGTCCCTGAATCATTATTTTGCGTGCGATGTGTCTGCGTTATTGCGCTCTGTACTACGTGCAGTAGCAATCGTGTTTTGATCAGTAGAGGAAAAACACTCGGTGCCATTTGGACCTGTGTTTCACTCACAATGTTTTCACAACACTGACACAAACCCATGAATGATCTGTCATTCCCAGTATCAATGATGTCCCCTGAATCAGTCATGTTCATATACACGGCATTTCCAAAAGGCGCTCTCTTCAGTCTCCGTTTCCAATCCATGTCTATTTGCAGGGTAATCACTGTATCCGCTCAATCTGACTACAATTGTAAGAACACACCTGTAATGCTGTACAATGCGTGTGTTTTTCAAGCACATGAAATACTGTAGACAGGTAGAGATCGCCACTTGAGCGCCAGACTGACTGCATTGTAAAGGAAAGGCAGGATTATGTGTTATATTTGATTTCTTATGTATGTAAATGACTGGTCAGAATAACCCAATTTTGGCTATTCTAGGTAAATGTATTCTAGATAAACGTATTTATTTTAGCGTTTATGCAGCTAAAACGCTGTAGGCATGTTTAGGACATATAGTTAGGAAAAGTCAGGAATGGGTATGCGCTGTGTATTTAGGAACACAGTAATTCAAATTTGAATAACCAAATCGGTCAAATTGACCGGCTCGGCTCTTCTAGTGTTTAAACAACATTAAACCCCACAGCTGGAGAAAAACAACAGCATACAAATGTAGCTGCTTTAATGGGACACTTTAAATGTGTGCTTTTCCATTTCCTTCTCCTTCTCTTTCAAACAATCAACATGACAGAAGCGGAAGCGCCAGAAGGCAGACAGGACGGACCGTGGAGAGACCAGTGCTCAATCTGCACCATCCACACCGGACCTGTCCACCTCGGCCCCTGCTTTCTCCCCCTCTCCCTCTCCCTCCCCCTCCACTTTTCCCTCCCCCTACACCTCCACCTCTCCCTCTCCCTCCACCTCCACCTTTCCCTCCCCCTGTCCCTCCCCCTACACCTCCACCTCTCCCTCTCCCTCCACCTCCACCTTTCCCTCCCCCTGTCCCTCCCCCTACACCTCTCCCTCTCCCTCTCCCTCCACCTCCACCTTTCCATCCCCCTGTCCCTCCCCCTACACCTCCACCTCTCCCTCTCCCTCCACCTCCACCTTTCCCTCCCCCTGTCCCTCCCCCTACACCTCCACCTCTCCCTCTTCCTCTCCCTCCACCTCCACCTTTCCCTCCCCCTGCCCCTCCCCCTACACCTCCACCTCTCCCTCCACCTCCACCTTTCCCTGCCCCTCCCCCTACACCTCCACCTCTCCCTCTCCCTCCACCTCCACCTTTCCCTCCCCCTGTCCCTCCCCCTACACCTCCACCTCTCCCTCTCCCTCTCCCTTCACCTCCACTTTTCCCTCCCCCTGTCCCTCCCCCTACACCTCCACCTCTCCCTCTCCCTCTCCCTCCACCTCCACCTTTCCCTCCCCCTGTCCCTCCCCCTACACCTCCACCTCTCCCTCTTCCTCTCCCTCCACCTCCACCTTTCCCTCCCCCTACACCTCCACCTCTCCCTCTCCCTCTCCCTGCCCCTCCCCCTACACCTCCACATCTCCCTCTCCCTCCACCTCCACATCTCCCTCTTTCTCACCCTCTCACTCCCTCTCTCCCTCCCTCTTTCCCTCCTACTCTCTGTCTCCCTCTCTCTTGCCCTCTTTCTCTGATTTCTTCCACAGGAGCAGCGATCCCCTCCTGGTGGAAGTAGGACAAGCGGAGGAGATTGAAGATGATGAAGATGTGGTGTTTGTGGCAGTGGTGCGCGCTGCTCAGACGGAGGAAGAGCGTCTGCAGGTCAGTGGCGTTGCTGCAGGCGCTGTGATGCTTGTGGCCGCTACACAGGTCCTGTCAGTGCTGCCATCCTCAGTGCCTGGCTCAGCAATTCAGTGCCCCTTCTGGTGGCGCTGAGAACAACTCTGTTTCGTGCTGTAGCGCTTGCTGATGTATGTGTTGTTTTCCACAGCTGGACAGAGAGCAGCAGCAGCAGCAGCAGCAGCAGAGCAGCTCTCAGAGCGCACAACCCGGACAGGACCCCCCTACCTCGCCTGTCTCCTCCCGCCCCTCCTCTCAGGTTAGTGTGGACCCTTCATCAGAAGGCGATGAGCCAGAGCCTGGGGAACATGAGGACTATCTCCTGGTCACTGTGGGAGCTGACGGACAGGAGCTGGAGGGTCATGATCAGTATCTCCTGGTCACTGTGGGAGCTGACGGACAGGAGCTGGAGGGTCATGATCAGTATCTCCTGGTCACAGTGGGAGCTGACGGACAGGAGCTGGGAGGTCATGATCAGTATCTCCTGGTTCCTGTAGCAAATGATGGAGAGGATCCTGGGGTACAGGAGTGGGAATTCCTGCCCGTGGGTAAGAAGTGGTTTCTCAGCAGGTGGTTTAGGCCAGAGATGTGTCTGAGTCAGACAGATGTTTTAGAGCAGGGTCCCCGCAGATTTGTAGTTTATTCTTGTTTTATGGGTAATTTCAGATATTGCTGTGTGCTGTTTTTCGCTTTGCTTTACAAACCCGCAGTGCTTTAAACCAGGCTTTGTGCTCTTGTTCCTGCTCAGACGACGATCTGGAACCTGGTGGTGCCTTTGGAGACGAGGGACTGAACGCATCGCAGATTGAACTCCTGCCCACCAAGCGGTTCGATCCGGCCCACAGTGGAGGGAAGACAGCGTGAGTTGCCCTCCTAGATCCTATTGCTGAGTCAGAGCAAGTTCTCCTCACCGTGGGTCTCTAGACGCAGTGAAATCTAATGAAACTCACTTCCAGGCGTCTGTTTCTAGAGGCAGAGTTGTGAGACCAGTGACCTGGGAGTCCCTGTTTGTAGATGTTGCTCCAAAATACAATCTCAGCTTAGACTGACCTAAGAGAGCATCGCAATAATGTAGTTATAAGCTTATATGGGCACATTTCTCTGGTCCCAATCTAATATGCTGGAATTAATATACACACAGTTCTACCAAGTATGTGTTGTACGTAATTAAGCAGAGTTTGGTCCCCTGACTGAGCTGTGTCCAATACTGTTCTGTATTTCAGATGTCAAGTGTGCCTGATGGACTTCGACGAGGACGAGGAGCTGAGGACCCTGCCCTGCCTACACGACTACCACGTGCAGTGCGTGGATCGCTGGCTAGAGGTGAGCCCTCCCTTCATTCCTAGACTGTCTGTGTGGTTGGATACAGAGTACTGGGATTGATTTCACTGCAACTGTACTTCACGGTAGAGCGTGCCTTAAAAATACGATGACTCTCTGCCAGGGGATAAAATTAACTATTTTGGCCACTAGCCACTGTGTCTGGTAGAAGGAAAAGACTTACCAGCCTCTTGGTATTTTTACCAGCCAAAGGAAAACCTCAGCAAAAATGCAAGAGGGTGCGTAAATGTGTGGTGAACATGTTAAGACGTTGCATTTATTCAGGTAATTAACCAATCACCATAACAAAAGCTAATTGCACACCTGTATAGACTAGACAGGTGTGTGTGTGAGGGAAAAGGATCTGGATAGAAAAATATGCTCCCACACAGTTTCTATTTGCAAGTGTTATAAGGTCTTTGATCAAATCATTGCATTGTTTTGAATTATAACACTTGCTAGTAGAGGCAGGAGCATCGTTTTCAAATGAATCAATCACATGTGCAATAACATGGTAGCTAATGGGGATCTGTATAAACGCACTAAACCAACACATGAGAAGGGGTGTTATATGGTGACACATTATTGCTCTTCATACTCCTCTTCCTCTTCAGTGCTACTCCCTTCTCTGGGTTTCTGCACGTCATTAAAAGGATTTCATTGGATTGGCTAGATATTCATAGAGTCACGGTCTGTGGCTGGGTAAAAAATATATCATCTCTAGGAATGATGACAGACAGTGATGTTGTTTCCAGTGGTCAATACCGCACGCCAGCAAAGACGCACTGTAAACAAACTGCACGTTTCTCTTCAGCAGAATCTCCGCTACGCAGCAGAAAATGCGTGTCTCTATCGCAAATCGTTTCAACACAAATGAATACGTTGTAATTGATGCAATTGATGAATACTTCTCTAACACAACCACTTTGTTAAAAAAATATCTACATTATTAGAAGCCGTATGGAAATGGCATAATAATAGCAGACCTGTCAACTCGCACGCATCGTGTCAGACTCTTGTATTATTGTTTCCCAACATTATCACAACTGTTTATTGTCACAATTTCAAATTAACTATAAAGGTTCTGACTATTTGCTTCATAATGGAATATTTTGCAATTACAGATGTAAATGACTGACCAATAAGTTTTTATTTTAAATTTTTTATACATTTTCATCAATTGCAGTTTTGCAATGTGAGCTGCAATGAAAATGCCTTAACATTAGCGTCCTTGTGGCAATGTTTTCCGGTCACAACCGCGAAATACAAAATGTATAAGAACTATCTATCTAGCTAATTTATACAATATACTTGTCTAAACGATTGACTTTTCCTCTCCACACCACACTCACACTGACGCTCTGCGTTCAGAAACACAACTGTGCTTTCGAGTTCCAGTGAGTACAGAATAAAGAGCAATAGCTGGCTGTGTGTGTATTCATGTGTTTGTTGCTCCTCTTTCCTTTTCTGTCATATTATAATTCTGAAACACTTTGATCCAGGTAATTAAAAAGTTTGGCGGGTGGCGGGTTTTATTCACTGCTCTCTGCACAGGATGACACTACTAATTTTGTTTTGATTGATTTCTTCTCCTCCAGGACAACACATCCTGCCCCATTTGCCGATGGGATGTCAGATCAGCCTTCGAGTGACCAGTGAAGAGGCCCCCCCACCTCACAGCAAGAAATGTGAGTGTTCCCCCTTGTTCTGACAGCTGTATATATGTCTGTACATAGTATTATATTGTTTTGTTTCTTTACACTACACTTTACTACTGCAGCGGATCCCGCTAACTTCCAGTGCAGGACTCCTTCTGCTATAAACGAATCTGAAGAGAAGCAGCGAGAATGAGCTCCACCTTTTCTTATATAACAGGCCTTGGAAAGAGAAGTCTGTAAGTAAACTGTCGTTTTTAAATAATTATAGCCTGTTTTCACTGATTCAAGTGCTGTTTCACGTTAGTTTCACATTTTAATGTTTATTTAGTGTGTATGGTTACCATGACAATACATTAATTTATGCTGAGGACCGTTATAGGAAGTATTAGCGCGATAGCCGTCTGTCATTCAAATTAGCTGACGTTTTTTTGTAATGTCTATATTTTTATATTTTACGATGTTCTATGCATATGATTGCCTTGTATATGCAAACAGTTGTATATTGATTTATTTTAATACTCTTTAAAACAAAGTGACAGTAAAAGTGGTTTTGAAGTTAATTTTGTTTTGATTGAATTCTTTTCCTCCAGGACAACACATCCTGCCCCATTTGCCTATGGGACGTCAGATCAGCCTTCGAGTGACCGGTGAAGAGGCCCCCCCACCTCACAACAAGAAATGTGAGTGTTCCCCATACACGGATATTGAAATCGTGCACATCTCAGAACACTTATTGCACTTAAACATACACTGTGCATGTTGGAACCATAGATTAAGTAATCAATACAAAAGTAAATAGTGCACTGTGCACATTGAAATAACAGCAGCAACTAATAAACACTTTAGGTAAAAGACACCCACACCAAGAACCCTGGGCACTGCTGAGACATTGGAAGAGGCAGTCAGCCTGCTACGGCAGCACTTCACCGGGAGACAGCGGGTGCTCCTTCGGTGATACAAGCTACGGAAACGGCATCAGCGGCCGGGTGAGTCCATTGAAAGCTACGTGACTAACCTCAGGGATGTGGCTAGATCGTGCCACTACGGGGTGCTTCGGACCAGATCGTACGCGATCAGCTTATCATCAGGGATAATTCAGCCAGTATATGCTGCACCCTAGATCTCCAACTTGGCCATCGCCACAAAGAAGTCCGGGGGGCTCCGCATCTGTGTTGATCTGCGCTCTGTCATCAAGGCAGTCATCCCAGACAGATACCCTTTGCCCACAGCGGAGGAGTAAGCTCGACTTGCATCAGGGCTATCTCCAGGTGCCCCTCCACCTGGCCAGCCGAGATCTCACAGCTCTTGTCACACACGCAAGGTGTTCAGGTATACACGAATGCCCTTTGGGCTTAGCTCTGCCCCCAGCTGTTTCCAGAAGGTGATGACCACTGTCCTGGCAGGGATCCAAGGGGTCGCAGTGTTTCTGGATGACATTCTGGTCCATGCCCCTGACCTCTCTGCCCACAATGAACATCTCCACTGGCTTTTCACCGCTCTCCAGGAAGACCATCTGACGCTCAATGGGGAGATGTGTACATTTGCAGCACCAGCCATTGACTTTGTGGGTTTTCAACTGACTGCCAAAGGGATTGTGCCTCTCATGTGAAACATAGAGGCAATCCACAACATCCCAGAACCCACCTCTGCCTCCCAAGTGGCCTCGTTCCTGTGGATTACTGCCTTCTACCTCCGATTTCTGCCTCAATATTCCCAGACTACAGCACCCCTTCGCCAGCTCCTTAAGAAGGAGGAGCCGTGGAACTGGACCTCAGCCTGCACGGCAGCGGTCTGTGCGCTCAAAGCACAGCTCACCACGCCTCCTGTCCTGGCCCATTTTGACCCATTCAGCCCTACTGTGGTCTCATGTGACGCCTCAGCTGGGGTGGTGGGAGCAGTTCTGTCTCTGCCGCAGGATGGAGGGGAACGACCAATAGCCTTCGCCTCCAAGGCCCTGACCCCCACGAAGCAGCGCTATTCTGTTGGCGAGGGAGAGGCCCTTGCCTGCATCTGAGCCTGCGAAAGAGGAGCTGAAAAGTGAATCAGAGAGGGACCCTGTCCTGACAGCTCTCCACACCTACATACGCACAGGATGGCCAGGAGGAGCTGGCTCCGTTTGCAAGGGTGAGATATCTGTGTCTCCAGGGGGCTGTGCACTGTTGTTCCAGGCAGCTTGTGTGCGCGTGTCCTCACAATCAAGCAGAGATCAAGAGACCTGATGTGGTGGCCAGGCATTGACCAGGATATTGAGGCTATGGTCAGGGACTGCACACCACGTCTGCTCCGTGGAAAACTGGACCGCCTGTCCAGGCCCCAATGCAGCCCCTCACGTTGCCGTCCCGCCTCTGGGAACACCTACAACTCTGCGGGGAGATTCATGGCCAGGCAGAACCTCACCACCAACGCTTCCTACTGGTGGTGTACGAGCTTCACTCAAAGTGATGAGAGGATAAGAGGTCAGGAATGTTTGGAAATGACGACTGGTTGCTCCTGTGTGATTTATAATGTCAGTTGTGTGTGCTGTGTCAGCTGCACTGATAACTGAAATTCATATTGTTTCCACATCAAGCAACATCATTAATTAGTATTGCTGTTGAGTGAGAAAAACACACGATTTCCATTGCCAATCGTTTAATCCTAGGAGATCTGTTTTATTGCAGTCAAATCAGTGGATTTACACTTTGAGACATTTTGAAGTTAATTTTGTTTTGATTTCTTCTCCTCCAGGACAACACATCCTGCCCCATTTGCCGATGGGATGTCAGATCAGCCTTCGAGTGACCAGTGAAGAGGCCCCCCCACCTCACGGCAAGAAATGTGAGTGTTCCCCCTTGTTCTGACAGCTGTATATATGTCTGTACATAGTATTATATTGTTTTGTTTCTTTACACTACACTTTACTACTGCAGCGGATCCCGCTAACTTCCAGTGCAGGACTCCTTCTGCTATAAACGAATCTGAAGAGAAGCAGCGAGAATGAGCTCCACCTTTTCTTATATAACAGGCCTTGGAAAGAGAAGTCTGTAAGTAAACTGTCGTTTTTAAATAATTATAGCCTGTTTTCACTGATTCAAGTGCTGTTTCACGTTAGTTTCACATTTTAATGTTTATTTAGTGTGTATGGTTACCATGACAATACATGAATTTATGCTGAGGACCGTTATAGGAAGTGTTAGCGCAATAGCCGTCTGTCATTCAAATTAGCTGACGTTTTTTTGTAATGTCTATATTTTTATATTTTACGATGTTCTATGCAGATGATTGCCTTGTATATGCAAACAGTTGTATATTGATTTATTTTAATACTATTTAAAACAAAGTGACAGTAAAATTGGTTTTGAAGTTAATTTTGTTTTGATTGAATTCTTTTCCTCCAGGACAACACATCCTGCCCCATTTGCCTATGGGACGTCAGATCAGCCTTCGAGTGACCGGTGAAGAGGCCCCCCCACCTCACAACAAGAAATGTGAGTGTTCCCCATACACGGACATTGAAATCGTGCACATCTCAGAACACTTATTGCACTTAAACATACACTGTGCATGTTGGAACCATAGATTAAGTAATCAATACAAAAGTAAATAGTGCACTGTGCACATTGAAATAACAGCAACAACTAATAAACACTTTAGGTAAAAGACACCCACACCAAGAACCCTGGGCACTGCTGAGACATTGGAAGAGGCAGTCAGCCTGCTACGGCAGCACTTCACCGGGAGACAGCGGGTGCTCCTTCGGTGATACAAGCTACGGAAACGGCATCAGCGGCCGGGTGAGTCCATTCAAAGCTACGTGACTAACCTCAGGGATGTGACTAGATCGTGCCACTACGGGGTGCTTCGGACCAGATCGTACGCGATCAGCTTATCATCAGGGATAATTCAGCCAGTATATGCTGCACCCTAGATCTCCAACTTGGCCATCGCCACAAAGAAGTCCGGGGGGCTCCGCATCTGTGTTGATCTGCGCTCTGTCATCAAGGCAGTCATCCCAGACAGATACCCTTTGCCCACAGCGGAGGAGTAAGCTCGACTTGCGTCAGGGCTATCTCCAGGTGCCCCTCCACCTGGCCAGCCGAGATCTCACAGCTCTTGTCACACACGCAGTCCACAACATCCCAGAACCCACCTCTGCCTCCCAAGTGGCCTCGTTCCTGTGGATTACTGCCTTCTACCTCCGATTTCTGCCTCAATATTCCCAGACTACAGCACCCCTTCGCCAGCTCCTTAAGAAGGAGGAGCCGTGGAACTGGACCCCAGCCTGCACGGCAGCGGTCTGTGCGCTCAAAGCACAGCTCACCACGCCTCCTGTCCTGGCCCATTTTGACCCATTCAGCCCTACTGTGGTCTCATGTGACGCCTCAGCTGGGGTGGTGGGAGCAGTTCTGTCTCTGCCGCAGGATGGAGGGGAACGACCAATAGCCTTCGCCTCCAAGGCCCTGACCCCCACGAAGCAGCGCTATTCTGTTGGCGAGGGAGAGGCCCTTGCCTGCATCTGAGCCTGCGAAAGAGGAGCTGAAAAGTGAATCAGAGAGGGACCCTGTCCTGACAGCTCTCCACACCTACATACGCACAGGATGGCCAGGAGGAGCTGGCTCCGTTTGCAAGGGTGAGATATCTGTGTCTCCAGGGGGCTGTGCACTGTTGTTCCAGGCAGCTTGTGTGCGCGTGTCCTCACAATCAAGCAGAGATCAAGAGACCTGATGTGGTGGCCAGGCATTGACCAGGATATTGAGGCTATGGTCAGGGACTGCACACCACGTCTGCTCCGTGGAAAACTGGACCGCCTGTCCAGGCCCCAATGCAGCCCCTCACGTTGCCGTCCCGCCCGTGGGAACACCTACAACTCTGCGGGGAGATTCATGGCCAGGCAGAACCTCACCACCAACGCTTCCTACTGGTGGTGTACGAGCTTCACTCAAAGTGATGAGAGGATAAGAGGTCAGGAATGTTTGGAAATGACGACTGGTTGCTCCTGTGTGATTTATAATGTCAGTTGTGTGTGCTGTGTCAGCTGCACTGATAACTGAAATTCATATTGTTTCCACATCAAGCAACATCATTAATTAGTATTGCTGTTGAGTGAGAAAAACACACGATTTCCATTGCCAATCGTTTAATCCTAGGAGATCTGTTTTATTGCAGTCAAATCAGTGGATTTACACTTTGAGACATTTTGAAGTTAATTTTGTTTTGATTTCTTCTCCTCCAGGACAACACATCCTGCCCCATTTGCCGATGGGATGTCAGATCAGCCTTCGAGTGACCAGTGAAGAGGCCCCCCCACCTCACGGCAAGAAATGTGAGTGTTCCCCCTTGTTCTGACAGCTGTATATATGTCTGTACATAGTATTATATTGTTTTGTTTCTTTACACTACACTTTACTACTGCAGCGGATCCCGCTAACTTCCAGTGCAGGACTCCTTCTGCTATAAACGAATCTGAAGAGAAGCAGCGAGAATGAGCTCCACCTTTTCTTATATAACAGGCCTTGGAAAGAGAAGTCTGTAAGTAAACTGTCGTTTTTAAATAATTATAGCCTGTTTTCACTGATTCAAGTGCTGTTTCACGTTAGTTTCACATTTTAATGTTTATTTAGTGTGTATGGTTACCATGACAATACATGAATTTATGCTGAGGACCGTTATAGGAAGTGTTAGCGCAATAGCCGTCTGTCATTCAAATTAGCTGACGTTTTTTTGTAATGTCTATATTTTTATATTTTACGATGTTCTATGCATATGATTGCCTTGTATATGCAAACAGTTGTATATTGATTTATTTTAATACTATTTAAAACAAAGTGACAGTAAAAGTGGTTTTGAAGATAATTTTGTTTTGATTGAATTCTTTTCCTCCAGGACAACACATCCTGCCCCATTTGCCTATGGGACGTCAGATCAGCCTTCGAGTGACCGGTGAAGAGGCCCCCCCACCTCACAACAAGAAATGTGAGTGTTCCCCATACACGGACATTGAAATCGTGCACATCTCAGAACACTTATTGCACTTAAACATACACTGTGCATGTTGGAACCATAGATTAAGTAATCAATACAAAAGTAAATAGTGCACTGTGCACATTGAAATAACAGCAACAACTAATAAACACTTTAGGTAAAAGACACCCACACCAAGAACCCTGGGCACTGCTGAGACATTGGAAGAGGCAGTCAGCCTGCTACGGCAGCACTTCACCGGGAGACAGCGGGTGCTCCTTCGGTGATACAAGCTACGGAAACGGCATCAGCGGCCGGGTGAGTCCATTGAAAGCTACGTGACTAACCTCAGGGATGTGGCTAGATCGTGCCACTACGGGGTGCTTCGGACCAGATCGTACGCGATCAGCTTATCATCAGGGATAATTCAGCCAGTATATGCTGCACCCTAGATCTCCAACTTGGCCATCGCCACAAAGAAGTCCGGGGGGCTCCGCATCTGTGTTGATCTGCGCTCTGTCATCAAGGCAGTCATCCCAGACAGATACCCTTTGCCCACAGCGGAGGAGTAAGCTCGACTTGCATCAGGGCTATCTCCAGGTGCCCCTCCACCTGGCCAGCCGAGATCTCACAGCTCTTGTCACACACGCAAGGTGTTCAGGTATACACGAATGCCCTTTGGGCTTAGCTCTGCCCCCAGCTGTTTCCAGAAGGTGATGACCACTGTCCTGGCAGGGATCCAAGGGGTCGCAGTGTTTCTGGATGACATTCTGGTCCATGCCCCTGACCTCTCTGCCCACAATGAACATCTCCACTGGCTTTTCACCGCTCTCCAGGAAGACCATCTGACGCTCAATGGGGAGATGTGTACATTTGCAGCACCAGCCATTGACTTTGTGGGTTTTCAACTGACTGCCAAAGGGATTGTGCCTCTCATGTGAAACATAGAGGCAATCCACAACATCCCAGAACCCACCTCTGCCTCCCAAGTGGCCTCGTTCCTGTGGATTACTGCCTTCTACCTCCGATTTCTGCCTCAATATTCCCAGACTACAGCACCCCTTCGCCAGCTCCTTAAGAAGGAGGAGCCGTGGAACTGGACCCCAGCCTGCACGGCAGCGGTCTGTGCGCTCAAAGCACAGCTCACCACGCCTCCTGTCCTGGCCCATTTTGACCCATTCAGCCCTACTGTGGTCTCATGTGACGCCTCAGCTGGGGTGGTGGGAGCAGTTCTGTCTCTGCCGCAGGATGGAGGGGAACGACCAATAGCCTTCGCCTCCAAGGCCCTGACCCCCACGAAGCAGCGCTATTCTGTTGGCGAGGGAGAGGCCCTTGCCTGCATCTGAGCCTGCGAAAGAGGAGCTGAAAAGTGAATCAGAGAGGGACCCTGTCCTGACAGCTCTCCACACCTACATACGCACAGGATGGCCAGGAGGAGCTGGCTCCGTTTGCAAGGGTGAGATATCTGTGTCTCCAGGGGGCTGTGCACTGTTGTTCCAGGCAGCTTGTGTGCGCGTGTCCTCACAATCAAGCAGAGATCAAGAGACCTGATGTGGTGGCCAGGCATTGACCAGGATATTGAGGCTATGGTCAGGGACTGCACACCACGTCTGCTCCGTGGAAAACTGGACCGCCTGTCCAGGCCCCAATGCAGCCCCTCACGTTGCCGTCCCGCCCGTGGGAACACCTACAACTCTGCGGGGAGATTCATGGCCAGGCAGAACCTCACCACCAACGCTTCCTACTGGTGGTGTACGAGCTTCACTCAAAGTGATGAGAGGATAAGAGGTCAGGAATGTTTGGAAATGACGACTGGTTGCTCCTGTGTGATTTATAATGTCAGTTGTGTGTGCTGTGTCAGCTGCACTGATAACTGAAATTCATATTGTTTCCACATCAAGCAACATCATTAATTAGTATTGCTGTTGAGTGAGAAAAACATACGATTTCCATTGCCAATCGTTTAATCCTAGGAGATCTGTTTTATTGCAGTCAAATCAGTGGATTTACACTTTGAGACATTTTGAAGTTAATTTTGTTTTAATTTCATCTCCTCCAGGACAACACATCCTGCCCCATTTGCCGATGGGATGTCAGATCAGCCTTCGAGTGACCAGTGAAAAGGCCCCCCCACCTCACGGCAAGAAATGTGAGTGTTCCCCCTTGTTCTGACAGCTGTATATATGTCTGTACATAGTATTATATTGTTTTGTTTCTTTACACTACACTTTACTACTGCAGCGGATCCCGCTAACTTCCAGTGCAGGACTCCTTCTGCTATAAACGAATCTGAAGAGAAGCAGCGAGAATGAGCTCCACCTTTTCTTATATAACAGGCCTTGGAAAGAGAAGTCTGTAAGTAAACTGTCGTTTTTAAATAATTATAGCACGTTTTTTTGTAATGTCTATGTTTTTATATTTTACGATGTTCTATGCATATGATTGCCTTGTATATGCAAACAGTTGTATATTGATTTATTTTAATACTCTTTAAAACAAAGTGACAGTAGAAGTGGTTTGAGTCTAGTTAGGCCCTTTTTTCCTGTTAGCTCGTGATTGAAATCTATCTGTCTACATTTGTAATCGTCTATGTGTGCGGATCATTTTCTAACACGGATTTCAGAGTACAAGCGCTCCTGCCTCCTGATTCTGTATTGAGAAGCTGTTCACTGTCTGCCAAGCCTTGTACTTCAGACGCATTGTGAGGGCAGAACACTAAAAACACTGACTACACGGTGGGCCCAGCTACAGGAGGAGTGGATCCATTCTGCACATCAGCATCCAACCTCTTCGGCCATCAGACACTGCAGAGAGGTAACCCGTGACCTGTCTGTTGGTCCTTCAGGAAACCTGCAGAAAAGTGACATAATCTCCCTTCATCAGAACAACATTCTAGGCTACAAAGGAAAGATTAGCAGTGTAGGAGAACAACCACACAGCCAGAGAGGGTCCGATCAAACTCCCCTGCTGTCTCACCAGCCACAACCACGCTCTGCTGCTGCTCCCAAAGAATATTCACCTGCTACAGCAGGAGCTACAGACCTAACGAAATACCGGATACGTCGTCAAATGGTGAGTTCTGGCCTTCTGAGATTTGACGACCTCCCAGAAAACTAATGGGCCTGGAAGTTATACTTCCATAGCAGCACCCAATACTTAAATCTTACAGCCAGAGAAGAGCTAGACCTCCTCTCCAAATGGCTCGAGCCCGAGTCATCTGAGCAGGCCAGGAGAATCAGATCAGTGCATGTTCACAATGCAACAGCAGGGCTCGCGATGGTATGGCAGAGACTGGAAGACTGCAGTGGTGCACCAGAAGTTATCGAATATGCACTTCTGAAGAAAACTGAACATTTTCCAAAAATAACAAACAAAGACCATCAGAAGCTGAGAGAGCTTGGAGACATGCTTCTAGAGCTGGAGGCAGCAAAAGGGTTTCGGCGATGTCCTCCTGCCCCAGTAACTATGTACTTACATAAAAGGTCTGGACCAGGTTCAGGTTCTGGATGGACCACACCTCGCTGACCTAGCTTCTGAAATGTAAGGAGCCAGAAGGACAGATGGCTGCCTGTGAGGTGTTGGACTCAGTGGGAGAGGTGTGAAGACCCGGGGGCATGTGGTGGTGACCTTGCCGGCCCCGAGTGGAGCTGGGCCCCCCTCCAGACCACGAAGGGCCCAGCGAGCCAGTGCAGCCTCAGCAGACTGGCAGCGAAGAAGAGGAGGAAGACCGTCCTTCATCCTTCAGCCCACACAATATGTAAACAGGCTACACGTAAAAGTAATGTCCCAGCCCACCCCAATGCAGTACAGTTTTCCCTTGTGACAGACTGGACAGTGAATGATGCAAAGAAGCCACAGGAAGCACCCTTAGTTAGTCCCTGTCTAACCCCCCCACTCCACTCTAACTGCTCTAAAGGGGAGAAACAAGCAAACAGTGGCCCGAGACCCCACTTATCTTGCTGACGCTGCAGAGTTATAGCAAAGTCGGAATTGCAGCTCCTCTTCGCCACAGTCCAGTACATTCCAGTCTAGTCGCTGATTTCAGAGCCTCTAGTCTCCTTTCCTGATGCTCTCTTGCTCCCTTGCAGTCGTAATCAAGTTCTTGTCCCGGCACCTTTCCCTGCACGCTCTCGTCAGCCCAGTCTCGTCTCCCTTCTTCTAAACCAGTCCCAACTTTTATAGACACCTCATTATCTCCTAACATCCCACACCTGAAATCATTCACCCTCTACCCAACAGGGAGCACAGCCTCCAACCACCTCCCTCCCCCCTACACATCACAACACTATTACACCATCTATAATATTACACCACCTTCTATAATCTTCTATACACCAAAATATTACACCACACACACACACACAGCTATCAATTTACACATAGTTGCCTTACTTCCACTGTACACACAACCCTCACACCCAGCTGCTATATAGGCTACACATCTTAATCTAGACAATCAAGTGTCTATTCGATTTGTTAGCTGGCATATTCGTAGCATTGATGTACTGTCCAAAAGAGTAGCAGTCATGAACCACCTTGAAAATCTCAAAACAGATTCCTGTCTTTTACAGCAAACACACTTATTAGATTCTGATCACTCAAAATTAACCAAAATATATTTTTTAACCAGGTATACTGAGCATCACGAAACAAATACTGCTTTGGGAAACTGCTAAAGTAGTACTGAGAGGGAAGATAATATCATTTTCATCAAACAAAAGAAAAAAAAAATAGAGATCAAGAGACCAGCACTTCTGGCACATATCATCACCTGTATTTATGAAAATAGATCCCTTTATGAAATAGAATCCCTTTATCCTCCGCTAATATCACATCTCTCGGTATCAACATCTCAACCAAGCTATCAGAGCTCTTTCATGTCAATTTGATTTGAATCACAATTCATGGATATATATTGAACAATCAGAATGTTTTGTTGGTCACCTCCCATTCATGACCAAATCCATTAAAAAACAGCCTTGCTTTAACAATATAAAGCAGCAGGGACCTGTGATTTCCCCTCTCCCTATCCATGCCGCGATCCGCAACTTGGAACTTGGACCGCACCTCGGCAGCACCCCCCCTCACGGCACTTTTTTCTTTCTTTCATGGAGCCCTAAAATCCAGGCTATGCCCCTGATCTTGCTTTCAAAATGGTACAGACTTCTAATGAATATAGATCCCGCTATTTATCTTCCAATCACCCAGTGGGAATCTGACCTAACAATTACAACTGATAACAACTTCTGGACACAGATTTGCTCCAACACCTTTTCTGTGTCAACATTCACCAAGATGCACCTACTCCAGTACAAGGCCATTCACAGAGCACAGATCACACAGTATGAGATGTGTCCAGTGAGCTTCACTGATAAAGACACCTGTACTTATTGAACCCTTAATACCCCAGACACTTACCTCCACGCCTTATGACAACGCCGCCCAGTTCAACATCATAACGGTTATGTCAATCATTTTGAATTGTAGCATCCCATTCTCTCCACCATTATGTTCACTAGGTGACCTCTCAGACAATAACACTCAATCACATCATACCAATCTCATTGTTGTCGATCTAACTATCAATCCTCCTGAACTGGAAAATGAGAGAAAATAAGAGTTTTATTTATATATCTATATCATATATATATATATATATATGTATATGTATCTGTCAAGTTTAACATTTGGTTACAATAAAGCAATGATTGTTTGACTAAAAGACTGTGTTACTCTTATTATTGTTCAATAGTTTGGAAAGACATTGGAATGCTGGCCTGGGAATCTAGAGAATCATTCCACTGCCACACAGAAAGCGCTTTTATTTCACAAGCTTTTGAAAATCCAACAGAGTTGAGTGCTTTTCTAGAAATGTTTAAACTGCTCACAGATACACTGTAGTTTTTCTGTAGCAGAAATTATGAATTGTTACAGTGAGGGAATAAAGTATTTGATCCCCTGCTGATTTTGTATGTTTGCCCATTGACAAAGAAATGATCAGTCTATAATTTTAATGGTAGGTGTATTTTAACAGTGAGAGACAGAAAAACAACAAAAAAATCAAGAAAAATGAATTTAAAAAAAGTAATCAATTGATTTGCATGTTAATGAGGGGAATAAGTATTTGACCCCTTCGACTTAGTACTTGGTGGCAAAACCCTTGTTGGCAATCACAGAGGTCAGACGTTTCTTGTAGTTGGCCACCAGGTTTGCACACATCTCAGGAGGGATTTTGTCCCACTCCTCTTTGCAGATCCTCTCCAAGTCATTAAGGTTTCGAGGCTGACGTTTGGCACCTCAAACCTTCAGCTCCCTCCACAGATTTTCTATGGGATTAAGGTCTGGAGACAGGCTAGGCCACTCCAGGACCTTAATGTGCTTCTTCTTGAGCCACTCCTTTGTTGCCTTGGCTGTGTGTTTTGGGTTATTGTCATGCTGGAATACCATCCACGACCCATTTTCAATGCCCTGGCTGAGGGAAGGAGGTTCTCGTCCAAGATTTAATGGTACATGCCCCATCCATCGTCCCTTTGATGCGGTGCAGTTGTCCTGTCCCCTTAGCAGAAAAACACCCCCAAAGCATAATGTTTCCACCTCCATGTTTGACGGTGGGGATGGTGTTCTTGGGGTCATTCCTCCTCCTCCAAACACGGTGAGTTGAGTTGATGCCAAAGAGCTTGATTTTGGTCTCATCTGACCACAACACTTTCACTTAGTTCTCCTCTGAATCATTCAGATGTTGGCAAACTTCAGACGGGCCTGTACATGTGCTTTCTTGAGCAGGGGGGTCTTGCGGGCGCTGCAGGATTTCAGTCCTTCACGGCGTAGTGTGTTACCAATTGTTTTCTTGGTGACTATGGTCCCAGCTGCCTTGAGATCATTAACAAGATCCTCCCGTGTAGTTCTGGGCTGATTCCTCACCGTTCTCATGATCATTGAAACTCCACGAGGTGAGATCTTGCATGGAGCCCCAGACCGAGGGAGACTGACAGTTATTTTGTGTTTCTTCCATTTGCGAATAATCGCACCAACTGTTGTCACCTTCTCACCAAGCTGCTTGGCGATGGTCTTGTAGCCCATTCCAGCCTTGTGTAGGTCTACAATCTTGTCCCTGACATCCTTGGACAGCTCTTTGGTCTTGGCCATGGTGGAGAGTTTGGAATCTGATTGTTTGATTCCTTCTGTGGACAGGTGTCTTTTATACAGGTAACGAGCTGAGATTAGGAGCACTCCCTTTAAGAGAGTGCTCCTAATCTCAGCTCGTTACCTGTATAAAAGACACCTGGGAGCCAGAAATCTTGCTGATTGATAGGGGATCAAATACTTATTTCCCTCATTAACATGCAAATCAATTTATAACTTTTTTGAATTTGAATTTTTTTGTTGTTATTCTGTCTCTCACTGTTAAAATACACCTACAATTAAAATAATAGACTGATCATTTCTTTGTCAGTGGGCAAACGTACAAAATCAGCAGGGGATCAAATACTTTTTTCCCCCACTGTATTTTGACAGGTTTCTTCTGCTAAGGAGAACTGGGGGAATTGCACCTCTTTCCTGCTGGGTCGGTGGAGTGGAGTAGGTGCCCCTGTTTGGCCAGAACAGCTGCATTGAGAGAACTGGCATGGGGGTGCTGGGGGTGTTCCTGGGGGGCCGCAGTGGGAACAGAAGGACTGGGAGGGGTTGGTGGACGATGTTAAAGAGGCAGCAGAGCTGGAGATGACATTTGCTGCAGTTGTCCTATAGGGGAGGGTTCTTGTTATAAACACTCTGGTTGCCTCGATGCTTTGGCACAGGCTGGCCTGTCTGGATCTGCCCCGGGGCTGCGTCGGGTCATTCATACTGACTTACTGAATTTTTGGGGGAATTTTCATTGGCTGTGGCCGGCTGTCTTGTATGCATTTCAAATTTTCCAAACCCCCTCCCTTTTAATAAGCCATGTTTTCACAAAATAAATCAACAACTTTTTTAATATACATTTTTTTTTTCTTTAATACATCTGTACAACCAGGAATCAAACCATTCATGAATCTAAACAAAAAAAAACAACAGCGACCTGTACAGACAGATATACCTGCAGTAAATTCAGACGGGTGACAAATGAAAGCCTGAAACCACTGCCTTGAGGTGTATGTTTTCATTTGTTTATTTATGTTTTACAGAGTTTAACTGTTGTTGGGGGTTTTGACTACCTCACTGTATACATTAAGGCAGTGGTTCCCAAACCGGTCCTGGGGGACCCCCTACCCTGCTGGTTCTTGTTCCAACCGAATTCTCAATTACTTAATTGAACCCTTAATTGAACTAATAATTTCCTAAATTGGAGACTTTTAATTATTTTAAACAGTAGGGGTTTTAAGTTAGGTATAGAATTATATTAAAAATCATATTGAAGAAACAAATATTTTCTTACACAATTTAAAAAGTAAAATCTAAGCAGATTGTTACTTCAGTTAAGGTTCAATTAAGTAATTGAGAGCTTGGTTGGAACAAAAACCAGGAGGATAGGGGGTCCCCCAGGACCGGTTTGGGAACCACTGCATTAAGGTTATTACACCACATGTTTATATTTAAGGAACAGTATTTGATAAAGACATTTTGAAATAATAAAACAGAGGTTGTAAGACAGTTTAAAAGTTAACTATGCTCATACAGAGTGTGTACATTAAGGTTAATGATGAGGCCTGCCTGTAAATACTAGTGACATTACAGGGGAAGCCGTGCATCTTCAAGTGGTGATTTTCTCTGTGTGTATGTGAGGTAAATTATATTTAATGACATTTTTTAAAATTCTTTCTGAGTTAAACAACTAGATTCAAAGGTCTTCTATCATGGTCCCTGCATTTATGATGCGCTGGAAGGCATATTGGGCACCGGCTAGTTGATATGTCACTAAAACAGGTCCTAGATGCTCTGTCAGTCGCAGTGAAATTCAGTACCTCTCCAGTTCTGGAAACTCTTTTGTGTATTTGTGCAACTATGCCAGTTATGATAGCAACGGAGCAGCGACCGTTCAGTGATCAAAATGTCGGTTGATGTGTGATTTTTCTCCGGATGTGTTCCATAGTGATGTGTGTTTGGGAAATAAAGATGTCTGATTAGTCCAAATCCGCCTGCTTTCAAGGAGATTTTGAGCTCAGTTTTTCATCTTCAAAACGACTTTCAGTGACAGCTGGTAGAGCATCGCTGTGCTTCGGGGGTTTCACGTGAGCAGACGGGTGAGGCGCAGCGCCAGAGGAGAGTCCATGCGTGAGGCCGGTCAGCACCGGCCGGTGTGGGCAGCGGTCAGAACTCCAAGCACCGAGATGCTTCGGCGGGCTGTAGTGCAGCGCAAGCCGGAGGAGGAGCCCCTCAGATGGGCGGAGTCAGGACTGGGGCTTCTGCAGTAAAAGCTATGTCAAAATTACTGACGTCCGCACTGCCTTTAAGGGTGGGTACGAAGGGAGGCTTCACCTTCTTTTCCAGAAGCCCTTGCCAATCCACACTCTGAAAAGAGAAGGAAGAAAGAAATGGATAAAGGATAAAGTGGCGCGACCTTTATGTAAAAGAGCGGCCATAAAACGGACGTGTACGCCAACGTACTCTGAAGAAGGGATGCTTCTTTACTTCCTCTGCACCGCGTTTACTGGCTCCAAGGCGCTTGCTGGGATTTTTCTTCATGAGCTGCAGAGGATTCAAAACAAGAAGGAGACGCACGTTATTCTCCATCAATGGACTTAAAGTTGAAACATGATGTTAAAGATAAGTTCTCATAATTTGAAGTGCAAATGAGCGTTTGTGCATTGTTATTGTGAGCCTCGCTCCACTGCTGCACAGTCACTGGGTATTCCTCCAATTGTGTAACATTTAAATAACAGTGACATCCATTCACTATGGTTGGTAGCAAGATACCGAGGGACAGACTGGAGGAAAAACGTGTCTCAACAATAAATAACCCTGGCATACAGACCTTTTTCATGATGAAGATGGACTCTGACGAGAGGAACGCAGGATAGTCCACTTTCATGTGCACAATATTGTGAAGCACCTGGTTTCTATTTTCACCCGGGAAAGGAGTCTATGGGCACAAGAAGAAAGAGAGGAGAGCACATTAAAGGGTTACTCCAGACCCAAACTTTCAATATTCACATTCTGAGCTCGGGAATGCAAAAGCCACACACACACAGATCTTGTAAAAAGTCAATTCACAACTTAGACATGACTTATTAAAGCTGATCAATTATAGAACACAAAGTCTGCAATAATGGAATCCTACTGAAAACCAAACCTGGTTAACAAAACGTCCTGAAGGAGTTGCTATCGTAACCTGGCAATAAAGGTGTGTTTCGGTTGTGTGTGCGTGAGCGATCTGTATGAAATAAAATACTGATGTGTTTCAGCTTCTGCAACTATAATGTTAGGTTTTCAAAAAGTCTAATTAAGTCCTCAAGGATTGAATGAAATCCTACCTGGCCCTTGGTGGTATAGATTTAACTTTGCCTTGATGGCACTCAATGAAATCATTTTAATCATAATGAAACCACGAGAGGATCATGATCTTACCTCAACAGAGGCCTACTGCTTTCACTTTAATACTGCATTAGCTTATATATGAGGCTCTTGAATGGCTGAACCATTAAAAGCTTTCGCTTAGAGCAGTTTTCTCCCTGAAATCCAGATAATGCCTCAAGCTGTGGCACACAATTGGCCAAAAGTCACAGAGATTCGACAGATTAAAAGAGTGCAACAGTTACCCCTGTGACTGGCTTGTGGACCGACTACACTACAGCCTTATCGGGAGACGTTTAACACTTTTCCAACTGAAGTCTTAAATTTGAAGTTCTGTTAAGAATACCCACCTCGCCAACCAGCATCTGAAAGATGACCACACCCAGCCCCCACCAGTCCACTGCCCGGGTGTACGATGATTTGGTGAGGACTTCTGGGGCGTAAAAGTCTGGGGTGCCGCACACTGTCCTAGTTCGGTCTTTATAGCCCATGCCTAGGCAGGAAAATTAAGAGGATTCCGGAAAAATATCACATTGTAAATTAAATATACAAATAAAAAAAATTAAATTATACATATACTAGGAAATCAAGAATTTTAATGTACCTTCCTTACACAGACCGAAGTCTGCAATTTTGACATAGCCAGCTGCGTCAAGCACCAAGTTGTCCAGCTTTAAGTCCCTGGAATAAAAATACAGTATAATCACTTGCAGAATTGCAGAATATAGACAGAGCCTGCCAGGAACACAAGAACTATTCCCCTGTCAACAATGAACAGAAACATACATTTCTCAAACTTGTTGCATTCAGGTACATGTCTGCACTGATTTTAGGACATGACTTCTATTATGAGGACTTGTGAGTGTCACAATAAATCATTTTCAAAATCTAAGAGAAATTCAGTGGGTGAATAGTTTAGGTTGGGTTTGATCTCAGTGAGACTAGATTTTTTCTTGCTTGTATATTGTACAAATGGCTGATGTGTGATAACTTACCTGTATACGATCTTCCGCTCGTGCAGGAACTGCAGGCCGTGCACCACACAGGCAGCAGAAAATCTGTTCAAGAAAAGACACCAGCGACACAAAAAGCAGTTTTTAAGCTCGGACTGCACTCGAGTGTGAATGAGCCGACAATTTCCTGTCAATGCAGGAACTCCAGCAACCTATGTTATTGGATCTAAAAGACAATACAAACAAAAACTGTCAATCTGGTCAACTGTCAATCTGCATACCTTCTGTAATAATGTAAATGATTAGTTGTGCTTTGTTTTGTTATTCGGAGGTTGTGTGCCAATGGTCAGGAATAATAATGTGCAATACTTTCTGAATATATAGGTACACAGTTCTGAAACGCACCTCAGGTATGACATCATTATTTTTACTTCTACCAAGATGGACGATTCACTTACACAGCCCGGGGCTCTGGAAACACTCCTGCCTGAACGTGCGTGATGAGGTCTCCCCCCGCAGCATACTCCATAATGAACCATACATGAACCTCCGTCTGAACGCAGGCGATCAGGTTCACCAAGAAGGGGTGCCGCACACTGCTCACGGTTTCCAAAATCCTTCTCTCACATTGGAACCTGAAGCGAGACAAAAGACACACAGCATGTGAATATACATTCATAAACAGCTTGGCTGAATAAGTCCAGAGATGCATTAAAATGGCAGCTTTCCTTCAGAGTAAGAAAGTGAAAACAGTCACTGAAGACCTTGCTAATGCAGTGTATTTGTGTACATCATTAAAAACATCACTAGGTTTGTTTATCTTTGCTCAGCTTTCAAACCCAGAAGCCTCAATACAATAAAAATGAAGCCATACCTGTCGACAGTACCATTGGCGATAATGTCTCCTTTTTTCAAAGCCTTCACCGCAACCATTTCTTTGGTCACGACGTGCTCGGCCAGCAGCACCTGTCAAAGCAAGACAGATTCAAAACTGTCAAAAAAGGTCAAACTCCACTCTCTCGCCCAGGATCAACATTCACAGCACAAGCATTTAGTAATACATCCTCACTAATGCTGGGCTTTAATAAGTCACAGACAATGTTTCTGTTAAAGGTTAAAAAGTGGAAATAATTTCACAATTGTCCACAAATATCTTTTTGGAAAAATGGCGTCGAGCAAATATCTGTTCTCTAATCTGACATGGATTACTGGGATATACCTTTCCAAAAGCTACTCGGCCGAGCACAGCAACGAATTTAAAGTCCTCGACAACAGAACGGCTCCTGCAGAAGACAGAGCGGGGGGGAGTTAGTTCATCAGGAATTTTAAATTCAGCCAATTGACTTAAATAATCCAAAGAGTTTGTGTGTCGTTACTCATAGGAATGTCTTGAATGTATTTTCCACATTCTCCATGAGTTCTTACCAAATTCACAAGGTGTACTGGACTCCATTCACTATCTTATGCAAAGTTCAAAAGATCGAAGTGCTAATTCATTTTCAGAGGCACCAGAAATATATAATATCCAGACATCCTGATAATATTAGAAAGTGTCAGAATGGAGTTAAAACTGTAAAGAAAGTACCTCATCTCTGTCGAAGGCGGCTGCGGAACGTCGAGCTCCTCTGGTTTGTCACATCTGTGAAACAAGATGTCACAATGTTACACTGCCAGACGATTTCACAATACAGTATGTCCTGACCTGACAGGTATCTTTATTGAAGTTCATTTTGTATTCGGGCTGTTCCTTATTGTACAGTATAAGATATGTCCTCACATGCAGTTTGTGTGAGCAGACGGCAAAGATAATTCCACTTAAGGCTTATTTTATACAATAGGAGACACATGTGATGAACGGGCTTGAGCTGTCATGCTGTGTTTAAAACTGAAACCCCAGTATACCATAACGCCGTTAATGTATGTGTGTGTGTTACGAGGACAGTTGGATGTAAATAGTTTTGCTCATTATCCATCTCTATTTCTCTGTCTAGTTAATTCTTCTATATTTTAGAATTTAAACTCCATCTAACCTAATAATCCAACTCTCCTTCAAGTCCACACACACATGCGTGCATATAAACAGCAGGAGTTGATTATTCAAATCACGCCGTTATAGCGAAGTGCCAGAAGATGCATACTCTACATAATTACTTGGAAGTTTGCATGCAAGGTATTATCCCATTAGCCTGACAGAAATGATGATTCTTGTTGATGATGCTGTGCATAGATTCTGTACAAATGGAGAGTTTGTTTTGTTGTCTTTCTTCCCTACCTCTGTAATGGGGGTGGACTCTTCCATTTCTGGGGAATGAGTATAAATGCTGTACGAACAGACACGAAGGGGTCTTCTCTTTCTGCTGCTGAACAGGAAGGGTCACTAGCAATCAGTGGTGCTGTTTTCGTTGTGCCTAAGGCCATTTTTACTTTTATTTCTAGTTTTTTTTCATTAGTACTGGTTTCGTTTTTTTTTCTTTGTTTTATGTCTATTTCACTGAATTTTTGGAATAATTTTGGTTCAAAAATGCTGTCTTGAATTTCTGGACTCCAAAGACAAAGTAAAATCAATTTTTCCATCCCAATGTTGCCGACTGTATTAAGAATTCTTGTTGAAAAAGCCAGTATTGATGATTGAAATTAGGAGACCCAGATTCGGCAATTTTAACACTTTATTAAATACACCACGGGAAGTGGTGGTGGCAGTTTGTGGTTTCCTCAGAGAAAGATGTGCATTTGCACCTCACATTTTTGGCTTTTGCTGTCTTCCCTCACTCCCTGGTGGCCGCTCCCGGACCCACAACCTGAAAAAGAAGACCTTAGTATTTCTATCTGCACAATAGTTGCTTCTGTCAATGGACATTACCTGCCTCGATTTCTGGTCGGTTGGCGCGGAGCCAGTCCGAGTCTTGACCGGCCCGAAACGGCTACCGGCCTCAGAGCTGCCACAGATGAAGTAGTCCTGTAGCCGGCAGCTCACTTACCTATGAGTGGTTCATGGTGTTGCTGCTACCTGACGAGACAGAAGCCCGATACTACTAAGTGCTGCTGTATTGTCTTCGAAATCGAATATTGATATTTATTGTGTGTACAGGCTGCTTTGTTGCTACCGTGCATTTGTTCACAGGAAGGGGAAATGTATTTTCTAATGGATAGCTTTTATTAGAGAATTTTGTCGTTTCTTTTGTTAGGGGATTTTAGTGTTTTATTCCCCCTGAATATTAAAGGCAGGTTTTAGTATGTTTTATTATATTTATTCCCGTTGTGTACAGTTCCTCGTGGTGTCTTTGATAAAACTGCCCTAGCACAGTCTTCTTGCCCTGTGCATGTGAAATGAACCCTGTATAAATCAAGTTAAATGTCAAGTTAAGTGGCCTCCACCTGTGTTAAACTCTAGTGATTCACATGATTTCAGGATCAATTCAGCAGTTCCTGTAGGTTCCCTCTGCTTGCTGGTGCAAATCAAAGCAAAGACTCAACCGTGAGCACCAAGGAGCTTTCAAGAGAACTCGGGGACAAAGTTGATGAAAGGCACAGATCAGTGGATGGCTTTAAAAAATATCAAAGGCCATGAGTATTCCTTGGAGCCGGTCAAGATTATTATTAAGAAGTGGAAAGTGTGTGGCACCACCAAGACCCTGCCTAGATCAGGCCGTCCCTCCAAACTGGGTGAATGAGAAAGAAGGCTGAACTGAGAGGCTACCAAGAGGTCAATGGCAACTTTGCAAGAGCTCTGTGCTTTTATGGCCAAGACTGGTCTAATGGATGTGACAACAATATCCCAAGCACTAAACAAATCTGGCACGAAGGAAACTCAAGAAAGAATCCTGTTTTGGGAGATTCTGTTTTGTTTTGTGGTCTGAAAATGGCCTACACTGACACAACAAAATATACAAAGTTCAAGGGGGTGTAGACTTTCTAAAAGCACTGTATATATACATACATATGCACACAGTATATTCATAATGCCAGTTCAACATTGATTTGAAATGCTTTAGACTCTTCTAACAACAATCTGAACTCTGTAGTTGAACTATTCCACATTATTTACCGAAACAAAGAGCGTGTGGTGGAAGAGAGTTCTGGAGTCGGGAGGTCGAATCAGAATTGATTACGTGCTCGGGAGGGACAGCGCTACACAGAACTCAAAAGATTTTAGGCTAGCATGACACTGTTCCCCAAAAGTTTTAAGATAGAACAAAGCTTTTATACCCCCTCTGGGACATACCCTCATGGGGTTTTAACATATTATAATCAGTGTCTGAATGGTCATTTCTAATAACTAGCAGTGATTTCATTGGGATTCTAAACTAAGCCTTCCCATCTCATCAATATTATACTCATTACTCATGAATAATAATCATTCACCTCTAAATTGCCAGCATTGGAAGGTAATTTGCAGATAATACGTTGCAAGAAAGGAATGTGAAATGCTGAACTCCAAGTTAGGAGTAACAGCTCACCAAGGACAAAGGCTGGATAGGATGTTAATATGTTTCCCCCACACGTGTTCAAATAATTATTAAAGGTTGTACTAGTTAAACAGTCAGCGTAGCTTTCTAAATTTCCAGGAGCGTGCTTTGTTATCCTCACCAATTACTCCCTGATGTAACAGCCTTTTCAAGTCAGATAATCTATACAGTAGATAGTTCAAGCTGTGAAAGCAATTTGCCAATTAAGAATGCACAGTGATGCCAAAACCAACAATTAAAGCTGACCTCCAATGGTGCTTTCTTCCTTAAGCTAGATATGTTACTTTCAAAGCCAAATATGCCCTCTGCTGTTCTGATTCTGCTATTAAACACTGAAAAATGTATCTTTTGCAGATACTGTACATGCACTATACATTTTGCCTCAATTGAAACAGAACAGAACCGAAGCAAAACAAAACTAAAGTTTGTAGAGATTTTGACTTATTTAAAGACAGCTCAGACTTGGATCTCTTACTGGTAACAAATAAAGCTTATTGATAAACTAAAACTAAAATTATGATGAAAGGAATGTGGAAAAACTTGGCTGCAGGATTTGAATGTGACATCCACATTAAAATGAGAAAAATGGTGAAAGGAGCTATTTCTTCCATAAAATTATTAACATTAAAATGTAGCAGCAGCATTTGTATCTCATACCCTTCTTCTGATTGAGGCTGTGCTTTTGGTTCCTCTATCTTTAAATTCAGGTGATACATATATTTCTCACATGATATCTAGGCCTGGTTGTACCCGCCGGCTATTTCCCAGGTTATAGCTGATATGATGACATTTTGCTGATTATCAATGTTTAAAACTCTCTTCTAGAAAGGTCACCTCAGGACTTTACATTCCTTGCGTTCCAGGACGACTGATCTCACTTAATAATCTCTTTCACTAAAGAGGATCTCCAGAGGATTCCTGATATTCCTTTCAGTACATTCGATTCAATGGTAAAGCTTTGGTTTTATATGTCCTACATTAGTGCCGTTGTGATGTTACATTATAATTAAAACATGTCTGTATTATCATATACATAGTGTTAAAGATTCATAACATTTTATTTATTTGCCTATTTCAAACGATTAAGTAGGAGGGATCACAAATCCATCCCAAGTGGCAGCAACTAATAAAAGACTACAGAAAGTGTTCTCTCAGTCAAGGAGGATGCACAAAATAATGATTGATGGGACGTGAATAAATGTCATTCTTGTGCTTTTGGAAAAACATGCGATTAGTTGAAAAACATATGAGATTGATCTGTGCAGTGTTTACATTTGACATTTTCTTATATATTTGTTTTTGTTACAAGTTATCAAGGGATTTTATAGATGTGGTGGTCACTATACAGTGGCAAGAAAACCCTTTATGAACCCTTTGGAATTACCTTACTTTAATTTTCCACACTGCACTGTCAATGTTTAAATGATGTATTCAATATAGACACGACAAATACAATGATGTGTGTGTTATTTGTTTAAGCAGACTGTGTATGTCTACGGTTGTGACTTAGTGGAAGATCAGATCAAATCTGATGACAAATTTATGCAGAAATCCAGGTAATTCCAAAAGGTTCACATACTTTTTCTTGCCACAGTATATTATAAAGGACTATTATAACTGTATATATGAACCAGATGAGAATAATCATAGGACAAACAGAGACCTGAAACAGTCTAAGAGCACAATCAAGCCTGTGCCTATTTGCTCATTGTGCCACTTGAACTCTGTGGGGTTTACAGGAGTGGGAAACTCTCAGCTTGTGATCATTTTATGGTGGAACCCTTTAAATAAGACTGTACTTCCACACCAAATTACAGCATTTAGGAGTCAAACACCTGCTGACTTTTCCATTGGAACCGGTTTAGTGTTGAGGCTCAACGTTGTCGTACAAAGTTTGATTTGAAGTTCTAATAAACCCCTTCTGAATTGCTGCTGACCTTAAAATATGACACTAATTTTCGAATCTAACTAATATTCTAATAGACGATGTAGGATACCCCTCCATCATTAACATCCATTAACATCGTGGTCCCCCCTACATACGCCACTGGTCAGGACCTTTGTGGACTGATGGACTTCAGACTGCACATGACGGGGTGCTGCTGACTAGGACTAAGCCTGGGGCAACAATGTGTAAAACTAAGCGTCTGTCATTGTAAAAAATGGGTTTGAGAAATGCAGGTCTGCTTGACTATTTACAAAGTAATTCATGAATTTAGGCTAACGAACAGGTAGATTATTACTGTAATGTGAGAACTACAGATACACCTAGTATGCCAGCAATTGTGTTTAATACATCGCAGGGGGAAGCATTTCTAATTCACAACATGCTGTGTGCATGACATTGTAATGCATGTTCAATCTCCTCAGGAGCCCTATGGGAGTATTTTGGGGAGGCATCCTCAGCTCAACCAAGACTTACTGTTTGCACTTTGCATCTGGCTGACTTATGCCATTTCAATGTTCATTTCATGTCATTGTTCGGTGGACGTTTCAGAATATTTTATACTCTTATACTATGACGCTGTTAATAGCTTATCTGTTACCTTGTCAGTTCTTCAGGCTGTTTGTCATGTGTTACAGTTCCATATAGTTCCATCTAGTGGCCAAATATCATAATGCAATTGTGCTGTTCCAAACTTGTGTTATTCATTATAAGCTTTATTGACGCGAATGTTCATATGTATAGTTTAACCAAAGCATTGTTCATTCATGTTATATATAGCAAGATTCTTACAGCTCCTTCACAGTAACAAATCGCATCCGTATTGACTCAATACATTGTTCTCTCCATAACGGGACGATTCCGTATTGTAAGGGACGGGTGGCAACTCAAACACCGACTCACACTGTAAATAACCTGCAGCTGCATTAACTCACCCAGGACTGATCACGCTGCGTCATGACGTCACTGGCGTGCGTGTGCCGCGTCACTCGTATGTGGTTCTCTTTGGAGGTGAGTCGCGTTTCTATTTACTGAACATTTATACACACACGGGCTGTGACTCGATACTGAACACAATGCAAGCGACGAAACATAAAAACATAAACGTCTGAAACAAAACTAGTCATTCCCTATGATAAAGATCTAGGTATTTAAACATGTTTACATTCAAAATATGAGTCGTTTTTCAGCGCAATCTGCTCCTGTCCTCCTCCATGAAACAGTTTCACTGCTTGCCCTTTGTTGAGAAGCACTAGCTGCGATTCAACGCGATTAGAGCGACTATAATGTCAGACTGGACGCCGTTTCTCGACTCGTCGAGTGCGGCCAGCGACTCCGAGGCCCACGGCGGCCTCCCTCCTGCAGCGCCGAGGTATATAGCGCCTTCAGCGGCCCAATGTAAAGATCACTATTGCACAGCTCAATACTTGTGTATAATGACATGGATGAAGCGAGAAATGACACTTGACAATATAACTCAACATACAGTATGCACTTCTCCTCAGTTTCTCTCCATTCAGCACCAATATCCAGGGCCTCTTATGAGCTGATCCGCAGGCTGTAAAATGAGCAATGTGTCAAACTGCTGTGCAACGGGAGTCTTATTCCTCCCCTGCTGTCACAATCCCTGTTGATTGTTTGTGCGATGAGGGGAAGATATGAGCAACATGTCTAATGTGTGAATTACTGCCTTTTTAATGATCATTATCTGCAGCCCGAGACATCGTAAGAGGCGGCCTGATGGAGGGGTGTTGGAAGAGCGTAGGAAGGTCAGTGTCTGTGAGGAATTTCTGAATGTCCTGTAGCCTCCTATAGCATACAGTACAAACAGGGCCGCTCGGCCGTCTTGTTTCATTGTGAATGTGTGTGTAAAACATGTTCACTGGTTTCCCCTCTGAGGGTTTGTACTGCATTTGCAGAAATGTACACAGATAACAGATTGATCAGCAGCAGCAGCAATGAATAGTTTTCTCTGCAGGTCTATCAGATGAGTGACACCCATCTGTGTGCTCGTTGTCATTCCTCTTTATGGGTCTTCTCAGGTTTTTCATTTCACAGTTATAGTTTGGGAATCTTAAATTGAATCTGTTTTTCGGAGCTGAAATCAAACTCGGCTGTTGTGCCGACATTTGAAACTACCAAGCGCCAAAGCCGGTCATTGTAACCGACAGCTCTTTAGCAGCTGTGATATGACAATCAAAGGCAAACTATCGCATACAACTCGTACGTTTTATTCATGAACATCATATCCAACATCTGTATAGCACAACTGGATTATTTAAATTGATATATGATCCTAAAAAAATCATATTATTGCTCTGAATAACAAAGCACTTTTTCTAAACGTGCACACTGCAGTCAAAACATGAATAACCATACAGCCTACAATAAGCACAAAGCTCAAAAACGGCATACAATAAAGGAATGAAACAAGTGTTAACGTAAATATTGTTTATATAATAATCATGCTCAAAAGCAATATGTTCTAGTTGAAGAATAACTATTGCGTTTATCAAAACATAATTGTACACTAAAGTAAACATTTGCAACACCATGTAAACTTTATTTTCAACATACAGTGCTTGTATTCACTGTAGCTTTGTATTTCAAGAAACGATTGAGTATATATTTAGCCTGCATACCTGACAGCTCGTACAGTCCACACAGGACAGTTTCTGCACTTTCCCTGCATGAGCTCGTACCTCACACTGCATTTTGACAGCCCTGTCCAGGTGAACACTTCTGCTCCACGAATGTATAGCATCGCAATAAATGCTCCTCTGCTGATAATGTCCCTGAATCATTATTTTGCGTGCGATGTGTCTGCGTTATTGCGCTCTGTACTACGTGCAGTAGCAATCGTGTTTTGATCAGTAGAGGAAAAACACTCGGTGCCATTTGGACCTGTGTTTCACTCACAATGTTTTCACAACACTGACACAAACCCATGAATGATCTGTCATTCCCAGTATCAATGATGTCCCCTGAATCAGTCATGTTCATATACACGGCATTTCCAAAAGGCGCTCTCTTCAGTCTCCGTTTCCAATCCATGTCTATTTGCAGGGTAATCACTGTATCCGCTCAATCTGACTACAATTGTAAGAACACACCTGTAATGCTGTACAATGCGTGTGTTTTTCAAGCACATGAAATACTGTAGACAGGTAGAGATCGCCACTTGAGCGCCAGACTGACTGCATTGTAAAGGAAAGGCAGGATTATGTGTTATATTTGATTTCTTATGTATGTAAATGACTGGTCAGAATAACCCAATTTTGGCTATTCTAGGTAAATGTATTCTAGATAAACGTATTTATTTTAGCGTTTATGCAGCTAAAACGCTGTAGGCATGTTTAGGACATATAGTTAGGAAAAGTCAGGAATGGGTATGCGCTGTGTATTTAGGAACACAGTAATTCAAATTTGAATAACCAAATCGGTCAAATTGACCGGCTCGGCTCTTCTAGTGTTTAAACAACATTAAACCCCACAGCTGGAGAAAAACAACAGCATACAAATGTAGCTGCTTTAATGGGACACTTTAAATGTGTGCTTTTCCATTTCCTTCTCCTTCTCTTTCAAACAATCAACATGACAGAAGCGGAAGCGCCAGAAGGCAGACAGGACGGACCGTGGAGAGACCAGTGCTCAATCTGCACCATCCACACCGGACCTGTCCACCTCGGCCCCTGCTTTCTCCCCCTCTCCCTCTCCCTCCCCCTCCACTTTTCCCTCCCCCTACACCTCCACCTCTCCCTCTCCCTCCACCTCCACCTTTCCCTCCCCCTGTCCCTCCCCCTACACCTCTCCCTCTCCCTCTCCCTCCACCTCCACCTTTCCCTCCCCCTGTCCCTCCCCCTACACCTCCACCTCTCCCTCTTCCTCTCCCTCCACCTCCACCTTTCCCTCCCCCTGTCCCTCCCCCTACACCTCCACCTCTCCCTCTTCCTCTCCCTCCACCTCCACCTTTCCCTCCCCCTGCCCCTCCCCCTACACCTCCACCTCTCCCTCTCCCTCCACCTCCACCTTTCCCTCCCCCTACACCTCCACCTCTCCCTCTTCCTCTCCCTCCACCTCCACCTTTCCCTCCCCCTGCCCCTCCCCCTACACCTCCACCTCTCCCTCTCCCTCCACCTCCACCTTTCCCTCCCCCTGTCCCTCCCCCTCCACCTCCACCTTTCCCTCCCCCTGTCCCTCCCCCTACACCTCCACCTCTCCCTCTTCCTCTCCCTCCACCTCCACCTTTCCCTCCCCCTGTCCCTCCCCCTACACCTCCACCTCTCCCTCTCCCTCTCCCTCCACCTCCACCTTTCCCTCCCCCTGTCCCTGCCCCTACACCTCCACCTCTCCCTCTTCCTCTCCCTCCACCTCCACCTTTCCCTCCCCCTGTCCCTCCCCCTACACCTCCACCTCTCCCTCTTCCTCTCCCTCCACCTCCACCTTTCCCTCCCCCTGCCCCTCCCCCTACACCTCCACCTCTCCCTCTCCCTCCACCTCCACCTTTCCCTCCCCCTGTCCCTCCCCCTACCCCTCCACCTCTCCCTCTCCCTCTCCCTCCACCTCCACATCTCCCTCTTTCTCACCCTCTCACTCCCTCTCTCCCTCCCTCTTTCCCTCCTACTCTCTGTCTCCCTCTCTCTTGCCCTCTTTCTCTGATTTCTTCCACAGGAGCAGCGATCCCCTCCTGGTGGAAGTAGGACAAGCGGAGGAGGTTGAAGATGATGAAGATGTGGTGTTTGTGGCAGTGGTGCGCGCTGCTCAGACGGAGGAAGAGCGTCTGCAGGTCAGTGGCGTTGCTGCAGGCGCTGTGATGCTTGTGGCCGCTACACAGGTCCTGTCAGTGCTGCCATCCTCAGTGCCTGGCTCAGCAATTCAGTGCCCCTTCTGGTGGCGCTGAGAACAACTCAGTTTCGTGCTGTAGCGCTTGCTGATGTATGTGTTGTTTTCCACAGCTGGACAGAGAGCAGCAGCAGCAGCAGCAGCAGCAGAGCAGCTCTCAGAGCGCACAACCCGGACAGGACCCCCCTACCTCGCCTGTCTCCTCCCGCCCCTCCTCTCAGGTTAGTGTGGACCCTTCATCAGAAGGCGATGCGCCAGAGCCTGGGGAACATGAGGACTATCTCCTGGTCACTGTGGGAGCTGACGGACAGGAGCTGGAGGGTCATGATCAGTATCTCCTGGTCACTGTGGGAGCTGACGGACAGGAGCTGGAGGGTCATGATCAGTATCTCCTGGTCACAGTGGGAGCTGACGGACAGGAGCTGGAGGGTCATGATCAGTATCTCCTGGTCACTGTGGGAGCTGACGGACAGGAGCTGGGAGGTCATGATCAGTATCTCCTGGTTCCTGTAGCAAATGATGGAGAGGATCCTGGGGTACAGGAGTGGGAATTCCTGCCCGTGGGTAAGAAGTGGTTTCTCAGCAGGTGGTTTAGGCCAGAGATGTGTCTGAGTCAGACAGATGTTTTAGAGCAGGGTCCCCGCAGATTTGTAGTTTATTCTTGTTTTATGGGTAATTTCAGATATTGCTGTGTGCTGTTTTTCGCTTTGCTTTACAAACCCGCAGTGCTTTAAACCAGGCTTTGTGCTCTTGTTCCTGCTCAGACGACGATCTGGAACCTGGTGGTGCCTTTGGAGACGAGGGACTGAACGCATCGCAGATTGAACTCCTGCCCACCAAGCGGTTCGATCCGGCCCATAGTGGAGGGAAGACAGCGTGAGTTGCCCTCCTAGAGCCTATTGCTGAGTCAGAGCAAGTTCTCCTCACCGTGGGTCTCTAGACGCAGTGAAATCTAATGAAACTCACTTCCAGGCATCTGTTTCTAGAGGCAGAGTTGTGAGACCAGTGACCTGGGAGTCCCTGTTTGTAGATGTTGCTCCAAAATACAATCTCAGCTTAGACTGACCTAAGAGAGCATCGCAATAATGTAGTTATAAGCTTATATGGGCACATTTCTCTGGTCCCAATCTAATATGCTGGAATTAATATACACACAGTTCTACCAAGTATGTGTTGTACGTAATTAAGCAGAGTTTGGTCCCCTGACTGAGCTGTGTCCAATACTGTTCTGTATTTCAGATGTCAAGTGTGCCTGATGGACTTCGACGAGGACGAGGAGCTGAGGACCCTGCCCTGCCTACACGACTACCACGTGCAGTGCGTGGATCGCTGGCTAGAGGTGAGCCCTCCCTTCATTCCTAGACTGTCTGTGTGGTTGGATACAGAGTACTGGGATTGATTTCACTGCAACTGTACTTCACGGTAGAGCGTGCCTTAAAAATACGATGACTCTCTGCCAGGGGATAAAATTAACTATTTTGGCCACTAGCCACTGTGTCTGGTAGAAGGAAAAGACTTACCAGCCTCTTGGTATTTTTACCAGCCAAAGGAAAACCTCAGCAAAAATGCAAGAGGGTGCGTAAATGTGTGGTGAACATGTTAAGACGTTGCATTTATTCAGGTAATTAACCAATCACCATAACAAAAGCTAATTGCACACCTGTATAGACTAGACAGGTGTGTTTGTGAGGGAAAAGGATCTGGATAGAAAAAGATGCTCCCACACAGTTTCTATTTGCAAGTGTTATAAGGTCTTTGATCAAAACATTGCATTGTTTTGAATTATAACACTTGCTAGTAGAGGCAGGAGCATCGTTTTCAAATGAATCAATCACATGTGCAATAACATGGTAGCTAATGGGGATCTGTATAAACGCACTAAACCAACACATGAGAAGGGGTGTTATATGGTGACACATTATTGCTCTTCATACTCCTCTTCCTCTTCAGTGCTACTCCCTTCTCTGGGTTTCTGCACGTCATTAAAAGGATTTCATTGGATTGGCTAGATATTCATAGAGTCACGGTCTGTGGCTGGGTAAAAAATATATCATCTCTAGGAATGATGACAGACAGTGATGTTGTTTCCAGTGGTCAATACCGCACGCCAGCAAAGACGCACTGTAAACAAACCGCACGTTTCTCTTCAGCAGAATCTCCGCTACGCAGCAGAAAATGCGTGTCTCTATCGCAAATCGTTTCAACACAAATGAATACGTTGTAATTGATGCAATTGATGAATACTTCTCTAACACAACCACTTTGTTAAATAAATATCTACATTATTAGAAGCCGTATGGAAATGGCATAATAATAGCAGACCTGTCAACTCGCACGCATCGTGTCAGACTCTTGTATTATTGTTTCCCAACATTATCACAACTGTTTATTGTCACAATTTCAAATTAACTATAAAGGTTCTGACTATTTGCTTCATAATGGAATATTTTGCAATTACAGATGTAAATGACTGACCAATAAGTTTTTATTTTAAATTTTTTATACATTTTCATCAATTGCAGTTTTGCAATGTGAGCTGCAATGAAAATGCCTTAACATTAGCGTCCTTGTGGCAATGTTTTCTGGTCACAACAGCGAAATACAAAATGTATAAGAACTATCTATAGCTAATTTATACAATATACTTGTCTAAACGATTGACTTTTCCTCTCCACACCACACTCACACTGACGCTCTGCGTTCAGAAACACAACTGTGCTTTCGAGTTCCAGTGAGTACAGAATAAAGAGCAATAGCTGGCTGTGTGTGTATTCATGTGTTTGTTGCTCCTCTTTCCTTTTCTGTCATATTATAATTCTGAAACACTTTGATCCAGGTAATTAAAAAGTTTGGCGGGTGGCGGGTTTTATTCACTGCTCTCTGCACAGGATGACACTACTAATTTTGTTTTGATTGATTTCTTCTCCTCCAGGACAACACATCCTGCCCCATTTGCCGATGGGATGTCAGATCAGCCTTCGAGTGACCAGTGAAGAGGCCCCCCCACCTCACGGCAAGAAATGTGAGTGTTCCCCCTTGTTCTGACAGCTGTATATATGTCTGTACATAGTATTATATTGTTTTGTTTCTTTACACTACACTTTACTACTGCAGCGGATCCCGCTAACTTCCAGTGCAGGACTCCTTCTGCTATAAACGAATCTGAAGAGAAGCAGCGAGAATGAGCTCCACCTTTTCTTATATAACAGGCCTTGGAAAGAGAAGTCTGTAAGTAAACTGTCGTTTTTAAATAATTATAGCCTGTTTTCACTGATTCAAGTGCTGTTTCACGTTAGTTTCACATTTTAATGTTTATTTAGTGTGTATGGTTACCATGACAATACATGAATTTATGCTGAGGACCGTTATAGGAAGTGTTAGCGCAATAGCCGTCTGTCATTCAAATTAGCTGACGTTTTTTTGTAATGTCTATATTTTTATATTTTACGATGTTCTATGCATATGATTGCCTTGTATATGCAAACAGTTGTATATTGATTTATTTTAATACTATTTAAAACAAAGTGACAGTAAAAGTGGTTTTGAAGTTAATTTTGTTTTGATTGAATTCTTTTCCTCCAGGACAACACATCCTGCCCCATTTGCCTATGGGACGTCAGATCAGCCTTCGAGTGACCGGTGAAGAGGCCCCCCCACCTCACAACAAGAAATGTGAGTGTTCCCCATACACGGACATTGAAATCGTGCACATCTCAGAACACTTATTGCACTTAAACATACACTGTGCATGTTGGAACCATAGATTAAGTAATCAATACAAAAGTAAATAGTGCACTGTGCACATTGAAATAACAGCAACAACTAATAAACACTTTAGGTAAAAGACACCCACACCAAGAACCCTGGGCACTGCTGAGACATTGGAAGAGGCAGTCAGCCTGCTACGGCAGCACTTCACCGGGAGACAGCGGGTGCTCCTTCGGTGATACAAGCTACGGAAACGGCATCAGCGGCCGGGTGAGTCCATTCAAAGCTACGTGACTAACCTCAGGGATGTGGCTAGATCGTGCCACTACGGGGTGCTTCGGACCAGATCGTACGCGATCAGCTTATCATCAGGGATAATTCAGCCAGTATATGCTGCACCCTAGATCTCCAACTTGGCCATCGCCACAAAGAAGTCCGGGGGGCTCCGAATCTGTGTTGATCTGCGCTCTGTCATCAAGGCAGTCATCCCAGACAGATACCCTTTGCCCACAGCGGAGGAGTAAGCTCGACTTGCGTCAGGGCTATCTCCAGGTGCCCCTCCACCTGGCCAGCCGAGATCTCACAGCTCTTGTCACACACGCAAGGTGTTCAGGTATACACGAATGCCCTTTGGGCTTAGCTCTGCCCCCAGCTGTTTCCAGAAGGTGATGACCACTGTCCTGGCAGGGATCCAAGGGGTCGCAGTGTTTCTGGATGACATTCTGGTCCATGCCCCTGACCTCTCTGCCCACAATGAACATCTCCACTGGCTTTTCACCGCTCTCCAGGAAGACCATCTGACGCTCAATGGGGAGATGTGTACATTTGCAGCACCAGCCATTGACTTTGTGGGTTTTCAACTGACTGCCAAAGGGATTGTGCCTCTCATGTGAAACATAGAGGCAATCCACAACATCCCAGAACCCACCTCTGCCTCCCAAGTGGCCTCGTTCCTGTGGATTACTGCCTTCTACCTCCGATTTCTGCCTCAATATTCCCAGACTACAGCACCCCTTCGCCAGCTCCTTAAGAAGGAGGAGCCGTGGAACTGGACCCCAGCCTGCACGGCAGCGGTCTGTGCGCTCAAAGCACAGCTCACCACGCCTCCTGTCCTGGCCCATTTTGACCCATTCAGCCCTACTGTGGTCTCATGTGACGCCTCAGCTGGGGTGGTGGGAGCAGTTCTGTCTCTGCCGCAGGATGGAGGGGAACGACCAATAGCCTTCGCCTCCAAGGCCCTGACCCCCACGAAGCAGCGCTATTCTGTTGGCGAGGGAGAGGCCCTTGCCTGCATCTGAGCCTGCGAAAGAGGAGCTGAAAAGTGAATCAGAGAGGGACCCTGTCCTGACAGCTCTCCACACCTACATACGCACAGGATGGCCAGGAGGAGCTGGCTCCGTTTGCAAGGGTGAGATATCTGTGTCTCCAGGGGGCTGTGCACTGTTGTTCCAGGCAGCTTGTGTGCGCGTGTCCTCACAATCAAGCAGAGATCAAGAGACCTGATGTGGTGGCCAGGCATTGACCAGGATATTGAGGCTATGGTCAGGGACTGCACACCACGTCTGCTCCGTGGAAAACTGGACCGCCTGTCCAGGCCCCAATGCAGCCCCTCACGTTGCCGTCCCACCTCTGGGAACACCTACAACTCTGCGGGGAGATACATGGCCAGGCAGAACCTCACCACCAACGCTTCCTACTGGTGGTGTACGAGCTTCACTCAAAGTGATGAGAGGATAAGAGGTCAGGAATGTTTGGAAATGACGACTGGTTGCTCCTGTGTGATTTATAATGTCAGTTGTGTGTGCTGTGTCAGCTGCACTGATAACTGAAATTCATATTGTTTCCACATCAAGCAACATCATTAATTAGTATTGCTGTTGAGTGAGAAAAACACACGATTTCCATTGCCAATCGTTTAATCCTAGGAGATCTGTTTTATTGCAGTCAAATCAGTTGATTTACACTTTGATACATTTTGAAGTTAATTTTGTTTTGATTTCTTCTCCTCCAGGACAACACATCCTGCCCCATTTGCCGATGGGATGTCAGATCAGCCTTCGAGTGACCAGTGAAGAGGCCCCCCCACCTCACGGCAAGAAATGTGAGTGTTCCCCCTTGTTCTGACAGCTGTATATATGTCTGTACATAGTATTATATTGTTTTGTTTCTTTACACTACACTTTACTACTGCAGCGGATCCCGCTAACTTCCAGTGCAGGACTCCTTCTGCTATAAACGAATCTGAAGAGAAGCAGCGAGAATGAGCTCCACCTTTTCTTATATAACAGGCCTTGGAAAGAGAAGTCTGTAAGTAAACTGTCGTTTTTAAATAATTATAGCCTGTTTTCACTGATTCAAGTGCTGTTTCACGTTAGTTTCACATTTTAATGTTTATTTAGTGTGTATGGTTACCATGACAATACATGAATTTATGCTGAGGACCGTTATAGGAAGTGTTAGCGCAATAGCCGTCTGTCATTCAAATTAGCTGACGTTTTTTTGTAATGTCTATATTTTTATATTTTACGATGTTCTATGCAGATGATTGCCTTGTATATGCAAACAGTTGTATATTGATTTATTTTAATACTATTTAAAACAAAGTGACAGTAAAAGTGGTTTTGAAGTTAATTTTGTTTTGATTGAATTCTTTTCCTCCAGGACAACACATCCTGCCCCATTTGCCTATGGGACGTCAGATCAGCCTTCGAGTGACCGGTGAAGAGGCCCCCCCACCTCACAACAAGAAATGTGAGTGTTCCCCATACACGGACATTGAAATCGTGCACATCTCAGAACACTTATTGCACTTAAACATACACTGTGCATGTTGGAACCATAGATTAAGTAATCAATACAAAAGTAAATAGTGCACTGTGCACATTGAAATAACAGCAACAACTAATAAACACTTTAGGTAAAAGACACCCACACCAAGAACCCTGGGCACTGCTGAGACATTGGAAGAGGCAGTCAGCCTGCTACGGCAGCACTTCACCGGGAGACAGCGGGTGCTCCTTCGGTGATACAAGCTACGGAAACGGCATCAGCGGCCGGGTGAGTCCATTCAAAGCTACGTGACTAACCTCAGGGATGTGGCTAGATCGTGCCACTACGGGGTGCTTCGGACCAGATCGTACGCGATCAGCTTATCATCAGGGATAATTCAGCCAGTATATGCTGCACCCTAGATCTCCAACTTGGCCATCGCCACAAAGAAGTCCGGGGGGCTCCGCATCTGTGTTGATCTGCGCTCTGTCATCAAGGCAGTCATCCCAGACAGATACCCTTTGCCCACAGCGGAGGAGTAAGCTCGACTTGCGTCAGGGCTATCTCCAGGTGCCCCTCCACCTGGTCAGCCGAGATCTCACAGCTCTTGTCACCGACGCAAGGTGTTCAGGTATACACGAATGCCCTTTGGGCTTAGCTCTGCCCCCAGCTGTTTCCAGAAGGTGATGACCACTGTCCTGGCAGGGATCCAAGGGGTCGCAGTGTTTCTGGATGACATTCTGGTTCATGCCCCTGACCTCTCTGCCCACAATGAACATCTCCACTGGCTTTTCACCACTCTCCAGGAAGACCATCTGACGCTCAATGGGGAGATGTGTACATTTGCAGCACCAGCCATTGACTTTGTGGGTTTTCAACTGACTGCCAAAGGGATTGTGCCTCTCATGTGAAACATAGAGGCAATCCACAACATCCCAGAACCCACCTCTGCCTCCCAAGTGGCCTCGTTCCTGTGGATTACTGCCTTCTACCTCCGATTTCTGCCTCAATATTCCCAGACTACAGCACCCCTTCGCCAGCTCCTTAAGAAGGAGGAGCCGTTGAACTGGACCCCAGCCTGCACGGCAGCGGTCTGTGCGCTCAAAGCACAGCTCACCACGCCTCCTGTCCTGGCCCATTTTGACCCATTCAGCCCTACTGTGGTCTCATGTGACGCCTCAGCTGGGGTGGTGGGAGCAGTTCTGTCTCTGCCACAGGATGGAGGGGAACGACCAATAGCCTTCGCCTCCAAGGCCCTGACCCCCACGAAGCAGCGCTATTCTGTTGGCGAGGGAGAGGCCCTTGCCTGCATCTGAGCCTGCGAAAGAGGAGCTGAAAAGTGAATCAGAGAGGGACCCTGTCCTGACAGCTCTCCACACCTACATACGCACAGGATGGCCAGGAGGAGCTGGCTCCGTTTGCAAGGGTGAGATATCTGTGTCTCCAGGGGGCTGTGCACTGTTGTTCCAGGCAGCTTGTGTGCGCGTGTCCTCACAATCAAGCAGAGATCAAGAGACCTGATGTGGTGGCCAGGCATTGACCAGGATATTGAGGCTATGGTCAGGGACTGCACACCACGTCTGCTCCGTGGAAAACTGGACCGCCTGTCCAGGCCCCAATGCAGCCCCTCACGTTGCCGTCCCGCCCGTGGGAACACCTACAACTCTGCGGGGAGATTCATGGCCAGGCAGAACCTCACCACCAACGCTTCCTACTGGTGGTGTACGAGCTTCACTCAAAGTGATGAGAGGATAAGAGGTCAGGAATGTTTGGAAATGACGACTGGTTGCTCCTGTGTGATTTATAATGTCAGTTGTGTGTGCTGTGTCAGCTGCACTGATAACTGAAATTCATATTGTTTCCACATCAAGCAACATCATTAATTAGTATTGCTGTTGAGTGAGAAAAACACACGATTTCCATTGCCAATCGTTTAATCCTAGGAGATCTGTTTTATTGCAGTCAAATCAGTGGATTTACACTTTGAGACATTTTGAAGTTAATTTTGTTTTGATTTCTTCTCCTCCAGGACAACACATCCTGCCCCATTTGCCGATGGGATGTCAGATCAGCCTTCGAGTGACCAGTGAAAAGGCCCCCCCACCTCACGGCAAGAAATGTGAGTTTTCCCCGTTGTTCTGACAGCTGTATATATGTCTGTACATAGTATTATATTGTTTTGTTTCTTTACACTACACTTTACTACTGCAGCGGATCCCGCTAACTTCCAGTGCAGGACTCCTTCTGCTATAAACGAATCTGAAGAGAAGCAGCGAGAATGAGCTCCACCTTTTCTTATATAACAGGCCTTGGAAAGAGAAGTCTGTAAGTAAACTGTCGTTTTTAAATAATTATAGCACGTTTTTTTGTAATGTCTATGTTTTTATATTTTACGATGTTCTATGCATATGATTGCCTTGTATATGCAAACAGTTGTATATTGATTTATTTTAATACTCTTTAAAACAAAGTGACAGTAGAAGTGGTTTGAGTCTAGCTAGGCCCTTTTTTCCTGTTAGCTCGTGATTGAAATCTATCTGTCTACATTTGTAATCGTCTGTGTGTGCGGATCATTTTCTAACACGGATTTCAGAGTACAAGCGCTCCTGCCTCCTGATTCTGTATTGAGAAGCTGTTCACTGTCTGCCAAGCCTTGTACTTCAGACACATTGTGAGGGCAGAACACTAAAAAAACTGACTACACGGTGGGCCCAGCTACAGGAGGAGTGGATCCATTCTGCACATCAGCATCCAACCTCTTCGGCCATCAGACACTGCAGAGAGGTAACCCGTGACCTGTCTGTTGGTCCTTCAGGAAACCTGCAGAAAAGTGACATAATCTCCCTTCATCAGAACAACATTCTAGGCTACAAAGGAAAGATTAGCAGTGTAGGAGAACAACCACACAGCCAGAGAGGGTCCGATCAAACTCCCCTGCTGTCTCACCAGCCACAACCACGCTCTGCTGCTGCTCCCAAAGAATATTCACCTGCTACAGCAGGAGCTACAGACCTAACGAAATACCGGATACGTCGTCAAATGGTGAGTTCTGGCCTTCTGAAATTTGACGACCTCCCAGAAAACGAATGGGCCTGGAAGTTATACTTCCATAGCAGCACCCAATACTTAAATCTTACAGCCAGAGAAGAGCTAGACCTCCTCTCCAAATGGCTCGAGCCCGAGTCATCTGAGCAGGCCAGGAGAATCAGATCAGTGCATGTTCACAATGCAACAGCAGGGCTCGCGATGGTATGGCAGAGACTGGAAGACTGCAGTGGTGCACCAGAAGTTATCGAATATGCACTTCTGAAGAAAACTGAACATTTTCCAAAAATAACAAACAAAGACCATCAGAAGCTGAGAGAGCTTGGAGACATGCTTCTAGAGCTGGAGGCAGCAAAAGGGTTTCGGCGATGTCCTCCTGCCCCAGTAACTATGTACTTACATAAAAGGTCTGGACCAGGTTCAGGCTCTGGATGGACCACACCTCGCTGACCTAGCTTCTGAAATGTAAGGAGCCAGAAGGACAGATGGCTGCCTGTGAGGTGTTGGACTCAGTGGGAGAGGTGTGAAGACCCGGGGGCATGTGGTGGTGACCTTGCCGGCCCCGAGTGGAGCTGGGCCCCCCTCCAGACCACGAAGGGCCCAGCGAGCCAGTGCAGCCTCAGCAGACTGGCAGCGAAGAAGAGGAGGAAGACCGTCCTTCATCCTTCAGCCCACACAATATGTAAACAGGCTACACGTAAAAGTAATGTCCCAGCCCACCCCAATGCAGTACAGTTTTCCCTTGTGACAGACTGGACAGTGAATGATGCAAAGAAGCCACAGGAAGCACCCTTAGTTAGTCCCTGTCTAACCCCCCCACTCCACTCTAACTGCTCTAAAGGGGAGAAACAAGCAAACAGTGGCCCGAGACCCCACTTATCTTGCTGACGCTGCAGAGTTATAGCAAAGTCGGAATTGCAGCTCCTCTTCGCCACAGTCCAGTACATTCCAGTCTAGTCGCTGATTTCAGAGCCTCTAGTCTCCTTTCCTGATGCTCTCTTGCTCCCTTGCAGTCGTAATCAAGTTCTTGTCCCGGCACCTTTCCCTGCACGCTCTCGTCAGCCCAGTCTCGTCTCCCTTCTTCTAAACCAGTCCCAACTTTTATAGACACCTCATTATCTCCTAACATCCCACACCTGAAATCATTCACCCTCTACCCAACAGGGAGCACAGCCTCCAACCACCTCCCTCCCCCCTACACATCACAACACTATTACACCATCTATAATATTACACCACCTTCTATAATCTTCTATACACCAAAATATTACACCACACACACACACACAGCTATCAATTTACACATAGTTGCCTTACTTCCACTGTACACACAACCCTCACACCCAGCTGCTATATAGGCTACACATCTTAATCTAGACAATCAAGTGTCTATTCGATTTGTTAGCTGGCATATTCGTAGCATTGATGTACTGTCCAAAAGAGTAGCAGTCATGAACCACCTTGAAAATCTCAAAACAGATTCCTGTCTTTTACAGCAAACACACTTATTAGATTCTGATCACTCAAAATTAACCAAAATATATTTTTTAACCAGGTATACTGAGCATCACGAAACAAATACTGCTTTGGGAAACTGCTAAAGTAGTACTGAGAGGGAAGATAATATCATTTTCATCAAACAAAAGAAAAAAAAAATAGAGATCAAGAGACCAGCACTTCTGGCACATATCATCACCTGTATTTATGAAAATAGATCCCTTTATGAAATAGAATCCCTTTATCCTCCGCTAATATCACATCTCTCGGTATCAACATCTCAACCAAGCTATCAGAGCTCTTTCATGTCAATTTGATTTGAATCACAATTCATGGATATATATTGAACAATCAGAATGTTTTGTTGGTCACCTCCCATTCATGACCAAATCCATTAAAAAACATCCTTGCTTTAACAATATAAAGCAGCAGGGACCTGTGATTTCCCCTCTCCCTATCCATGCCGCGATCCGCAACTTGGAACTTGGACCGCACCTCGGCAGCACCCCCCCTCACGGCACTTTTTTCTTTCTTTCATGGAGCCCTAAAATCCAGGCTATGCCCCTGATCTTGCTTTCAAAATGGTACAGACTTCTAATGAATATAGATCCCGCTATTTATCTTCCAATCACCCAGTGGGAATCTGACCTAACAATTACAACTGATAACAACTTCTGGACACAGATTTGCTCCAACACCTTTTCTGTGTCAACATTCACCAAGATGCACCTACTCCAGTACAAGGCCATTCACAGAGCACAGATCACACAGTATGAGATGTGTCCAGTGAGCTTCACTGATAAAGACACCTGTACTTATTGAACCCTTAATACCCCAGACACTTACCTCCACGCCTTATGACAACGCCGCCCAGTACAACATCATAACGGTTATGTCAATCATTTTGAATTGTAGCATCCCATTCTCTCCACCATTATGTTCACTAGGTGACCTCTCAGACAATAACACTCAATCACATCATACCAATCTCATTGTTGTCGATCTAACTATCAATCCTCCTGAACTGGAAAATGAGAGAAAATAAGAGTTTTATTTATATATCTATATCATATATATATATATATATATATATATATATATGTATATGTATCTGTCAAGTTTAACATTTGGTTACAATAAAGCAATGATTGTTTGACTAAAAGACTGTGTTACTCTTATTATTGTTCAATAGTTTGGAAAGACATTGGAATGCTGGCCTGGGAACCTAGAGAATCATTCCACTGCCACACAGAAAGCGCTTTTATTTCACAAGCTTTTGAAAATCCAACAGAGTTGAGTGCTTTTCTAGAAATGTTTAAACTGCTCACAGATACACTGTAGTTTTTCTGTAGCAGAAATTATGAATTGTTACAGTGAGGGAATAAAGTATTTGATCCCCTGCTGATTTTGTATGTTTGCCCACTGACAAAGAAATGATCAGTCTATAATTTTAATGGTAGGAGTATTTTATCAGTGAGAGACAGAATAACAACAAAACAATCCAGAAAAACGCATTTCAAAAAAGTTATAAATTGATTTGCATGTTAATGAGGGAAATAAGTATTTGACACCTTCGACTTAGTACTTGGTGGCAAAACCCTTGTTGGCAATCACAGAGGTCAGACGTTTCTTGTAGTTGGCCCCCAGGTTTGCACACATCTCAGGAGGGATTTTGTCCCACTCCTCTTTGCAGATCCTCTCCAAGTCATTAAGGTTTCGAGGCTGACGTTTGGCAACTCGAACCTTCAGCTCCCTCCACAGATTTTCTATGGGATTAAGGTCTGGAGACTGGCTAGGCCACTCCAGGACCTTAATGTGCTTCTTCTTGAGCCACTCCTTTGTTGCCTTGGCTGTGTGTTTTGGGTTATTGTCATGCTGGAATACCCATCCACGACCCATTTTCAATGCCCTGGCTGAGGGAAGGAGGTTCTCACCCAAGATTTGATGGTACATGGCCCCGTCCATCGTCTCTTTGATGCAGTGCAGTTGTCCTGTCCCCTTAGCAGAACAACACCCCCAAAGCATAATGTTTCCACCTCCATGTTTGATGGTGGGGATGGTGTTCTTGGGGTCATAGGCAGCATTCCTCCTCCTCCAAACACGGCGAGTTAAGTTGATGCCAAAGAGCTTGATTTTGGTCTCATCTGACCACAACACTTTCACCCAGTTCTCCTCTGAATCATTCAGATGTTCATTGGCAAGCTTCAGACGGGCCTGTACATGTGCTTTCTTGAGCAGGGGGGTCTTGTGGGCGCTGCAGGATTTCAGTCCTTCACGGCGTAGTGTGTTACCAATTGTTTTCTTGGTGACTATGGTCCCAGCTGCCTTGAGATCATTAACAAGATCCTCCCGTGTAGTTCTGGGCTGATTCCTCACCGTTCTCATGATCATTGAAACTCCACGAGGTGAGATCTTGCATGGAGCCCCAGACCGAGGGAGACTGACAGTTATTTTGTGTTTCTTCCATTTGCGAATAATCACACCAACTATTGTCACCTTCTCACCAAGCTGCTTGGCGATGGTCTTGTAGCCCATTCCAGCCTTGTGTAGGTCTACAATCTTGTCCCTGACATCCTTGGACAGCTCTTTGGTCTTGGCCGTGGTGGAGAGTTTGGAATCTGACTGATTGATTGCTTCTGTGGACAGGTGTCTTTTATACAGGTAACGAGCTGAGATTAGGAGCACTCCCTTTAAGAGAGTGCCCCTAATCTCAGCTCGTTACCTGTATAAAAGACACCTGGGAGCCAGAAATCTTCCTGATTGATAGGGGATCAAATACTTATTTCCCTCATTAACATGCAAATCAATGTATAACTTTTTTGAAATGCATTTTTCTGGATTTTTTAGTTGTTATTCTGTCTCTCACTGTTAAAATACACCTACCATTAAAATTATAGACTGATAATTTCTTTGTTAGTGGGCAAACATACAAAATCAGCAGGGGATCAAATACTTTTTTCCCTCACTGTATTAAGGGTAGTTTTCCTAATGCCACCAGGGACTGCATGAACAGGGGCCTTCAAAGAAAGGTTTGAAAATCATTGATCTAGACTGTTTATTTCCAAACTAGTTTCTATAATCCCAGTTAGTTTGTTGTGCTATACCCAAACTGATTATCAGCATAGAACAGCATCACTACAATAACACTCAATCACATCATACCAATTTTTTGAACATGCAACTGCAGCTGTAGATCACGTGAAAGCATATGATATGATATGATATACTTAGATTTCCAGAAAGCTTTTGATAAGGTTCCACACCAAAGACTGATCCTCAAATTGGAAGCTGTAGGCATTCAGGGTAATGTAAGTAGATGGATTATGAACTGGTTGATGTATAGGAAACAGAGGGTGTCAATTAGAGGAGTCACTTCTAACTGGAGTGAGGTTGTTAGTGGAGTTCCACTTCAATGTGGACAAGTGCAAGGTAATACATGCAGGTAACAAAAATGTCCACTATAATTACACTATGGGAGGTACAGATCTAGATGAAGTAATGCATGAGAAAGACCTAGGAGTCTATGTGGACTCCTCACTTTCTCCATCCAAGCAATGTGGGAAGCAATAAAAAAGGCAAACAGAATGCTAGGGTTTATTGTCAAAAGTGTAGAATTTAACACAAGGGCAGTAATGTTCAGACTGTACAATGCACTAGTTAGAGCTCATCTGGATACTGTGTACAGTTCTGGGCTCCACACTTCAAGAAGGATATCGCTGCTTTAGAGGCAGTTCAGAGGAGAGCAACCAGACTTATTCCAGGTCTGAAGGGAAAGTCCAACTGAGAGACTGAGGGAACTGAACCTTTTCACCCTGGAACAGAGGAGACTATGTGGGGACTTGATCCAAGCACCCGGGACACAAATGGAAATTGGGCTTCAAGGCATTCAAAACGGAAAACAGGAGATACTTCTTTACACAGAGAGTAGTCACAATCTGGAATAAACTACCCAGCGATGTGGTTGAAGCTGAAAGTTTGGGAACATTTAAAAATAGTCTGGATAGGATCCTTGGATCACTTAGATATTAATGAACACCAAACAAGCACGATGGGTCGAATGGCCCCCTCTCGTTTGTAAACGTTCTTATGTTCTTACAAGCAATGTGCTCGGCCACTAAATCTAGCGTCGTTGTGCCTCTTACATTTCTAAAAACACAGTTGATGAACAATTGAAAATGCGATGTGTGTTTTTGTTTTTATTTGTATTAATACTCCACACATCCACTGTTCCTTTATTGTGTTGGATGTTTACTTTGTACAAGTTTGTACTGTGTTGCTCACCGCATTGTGGACAAATCTTTGCTTAACTCCATAAGCTGCCTTCTCTCATCTCCTTTGCTTGGGGGTGAACAGAAAATGTGTCGAAGAATGACTTTGAATTGAAGAGCAGAGAGAAGATTTGATCAGCATCAGTCTTCCTGTCTTTGACTTGTTCTCTGCAGGAATAGTGTGACTGTTTCAAAAGAAACTGCAGCTTCACTCCACAATAAGAATTTAGCAAAAATGTATCAAGTCAACCTTTTGATCTTCAAGGAAAATGCGTTGTTTTGTTTTACAGCTAGTTAGTTTTCCCTTATTAGATTTGACTAGACTAGAAATACAAAACACTGATGAATCAGGCTTATTAGCTATGCCCCCCCGCCAAATTATAATGCCGTGGGTGTTTTTGTTTCTGGTTCAGAAATTGCGATGGTAAGTACAAGGCTAGTTATTTTTCTTGTAAAGTTTTAATGGTAACAGGTGTATTCATACAGACACGGGACACAGTTGGGATAAGGAATCTGACTTCAGTATACAAGCAAAGCAGAGATGGTTTCAAGGTTTGTGGTCGTGCAGCAGATTGTTTTAACAATAAAATATTTTAAAATCAAGGAAAGAATTCTCTGGTTTTGATCTTAGCCAAGGATTCTGTGACCCTTTAGCTATTTGACTATTGCTCTGTATTTTCATTTACATTTACATTTAAATCTTCCTATAAAAATATAATACATTGGGCATGTATTGTGTTGAGACTATATGAACTATTTAGAGTTGTCTGTCCTTCTTATAGAAGGTAATATAGATCGATAGTAAAGTTGTAACAATTCAGGAAACAATGCAGATCCACAGAAGTGGATGCACCTGCAGTCTTTCTACTCCATGAAAGTCAAAATCACTGCTTTGCAAGTTGGACCATGATGTATCTTGTTTTCCTCTCGATTCTTAATATGAACTCTAGTGGAGTAGTGGTCAGGACTGCTCTTGCACCCTTGAGGAAGGTGCTGTACCATTAAAAAAGATAATATATGTATCCAGTAAAAACAGCTGTGTAAACAGATAATTGTATGTAAAAGCATTTGGAAATGTCTAATTATTTTTCTGCTAAGAAATATAAAGATATTAATAGGCTTTTCATAATAATCATAATCCGTATGCACTATATTAGCAATGGGACCTGGCTAAATGCATCAGTAGTCTGCTGCTTGTCCCCTCTTCCCAACTCCTCCTCTGCTAGTTATATATATGTGTGTGTGTGTGTGTATGTGTATGTGTATGTATGTATGTATGTGTATATATATATATATATGTGCAGTGGTTGAAATGTAAATTTGAAAGTACCGATTTTATGACATATTTGGCATCCCGTTGAATCCTGCATCCTCTGACTGATTGTGCCTGCACAGCTTAAAACCCTGTAACATAACTACTGTGAACAATAATTAAAATCCTGTTTTAAATCATTATCTTCATTATATACGACTGACTTGAGATTTGGCTTTATAAAACAGTCTGCAAAGAGGAGTCTTCACTTGACAATAGATTTGAATTCATATCACAATGTATTTTCAATTAATTGGCAAAGTGTGAATGATTAATATTTAAACTACCTGTAAATGGATGCAGATAATCTACCTTTTTTGTAATAAATCATGCACAGTTTTCTGAAAAGTAATGAATGTGAGAAACTGTTTTAAATTGATGTTACTTACTGTTACTTATCGGATGCTGTCTATCATTATCTTAATCTTCATCGTTATCCTCTTCTGTTTCTGAACTGTGTTACCTTTCCGACATTTACACTAAGACGGATTTAGGGACCTTAACACCAGTCTAGATCCCAAGGGCCAGGGTAGCACACACAGCACACTGTATCTTGCACTTCCTGAGGTAATAAGCCCCACAGACACAATTCAACATTGCAATTTTATAAAAAGGTCAATATTTATTGCTCTGAAAAGAAATGCACATACAGAAACTAAGACTAAATGAACTAAGAATAAAGTACAATGAGAAGATACAAGAAATGGGGGCCTGCAGATGACACCTATATCTCAATGAGATAATGGAAATAACAATACAACAATAACATTTCAAAATAAAGTTCCCCCAAAACAGTGCCAAACACAACACCAGAGAGCCCTTTCCTCACAATCTTCACAGGACACGCGAACAACAACATATACACACACATATACAGCGAATGAAAAAACCCTATCTGCCTGGCCACATGTTAGAGAGAGAGCCCCCCCACTAAACTACTCTTCACTTCCTAATTAAACCACACACCCCTTCCCAGTCTGCACCGCCTTGAAGTGGCAGTCCGGTATCAACTGTATCATATACGATTATTTCTGTATGTTCATGTAGCCATATTATTTTGATTGGATACTCATAAAGCCATTGCACTGCTGGAAGAGGCAGCCGGTGCTGGGCTGAGAGAGGTTTGTCTTTTAGTTTGTAAGTGGTTGACCTTTTCTCTAGATCCTTTTATAAAATGCCCAAATTATTTAACATTTAGGAATGAATAAAGAAGTGCAGAAGTGTAAACAATGATTTAAAGATGTGATGTCATTCTAACTCGTATTTACCAAAATGATTTCCCACTTATTTTGATATCTGTTCTCACATTTGCTGGAAACACCTTCATTTTTTGCATTTCACACCCAAACAATTAAAAAAGATGTATATCGATATAAAATAAATAGCTTGCTAGCTGTGCCTAAGAGGAAGCTTGTGTATGTTTCCATGGTCTAATGAAAGTCTCTCTCTGATCTGTCTAGGCCCAGGCTGACCTCGGAGCACTGTCCTCTCGAGAGCCTCGCAGAGACGCAAACAAGGCGGTTAAGTTCCTGCGAATGGCTGCAAAGAGTGGGGTGAGCTTCTGTCAGGGGTGGATTCATTATTCATTTTCTATTTGTATAGCAATTCTGCAACTGTAACACTAATTTGCATGGTAAACATAGGCTGTGTGCAGCAAGTTCTTAATGTAGACTTAAAGATGCTATACTTCATTAGTAAATCAGTAGATTACCATTTTAAGCCCTTATAACAGCCCTAACCAACTATAACATTTCAACCTAGGCCTGTATGAATCTACGCCCAATTCAGTTAGATCGGTAGAAATGCCATTCTAACCTTAATGAAATGTTAATGAATGTTTAATGGGGACCAATCCTAAGTGTAATTTCCAACCCCCCCCACCCCCACAGTACTGCTAGAAAATTCATTATAATGTGCCATGTTATGGTAATGTAAATATGTATGTGGTGCCTCGTGAATGCCAGCTTTTCCTGAGCTGCCTCTGTGCTCCTCACTGCAGGACTCCCACAGTCAGTTCAATCTGGGGCAGTGCTATGAGACGGGCTTCAGGGTGCAGCAGTGCCACATCACTGCCGTGGATCAGTACCAGCAAGCGGCCACGGCGGGGAGCAGGCAGGCGCGCCACATCCTCACAGGATCGAAGACCTCACAGGTCCACAGCGCTTCACCCCGACTCTTCCCCATTCACGGAGCACTGGCAGCATCCCCAAACGCCCAGTCACGTATTCTGGCTCGGACCTCTCTGCCGAGCTCTCTGAAGCCAAGAAGTCACTAACCGCCAATCTCCGGTCCCAGCCTGCTCCCTGCACGTGGATGATAGGGGTTGGGTAGAGAAACCAGTGGAAGAGCAGATTATTTTGCGATTTCTACAGCGCACACGCACATGTCTGTGGGAGGCGTGTGGAATGCCGTCCCATCAGGCTCAGCGCTGCTGACATACTCCTTGAATAGTGTTACACAAAAGCTAATGTTTATATAACAAAAGGGATGTTTTGTGCCTTTTAGAGTGTTGTAAGCATTACAGACGCACATGTAACGTTGACGTTGGGCATTTTTTTGTTTTGTTTTTCATACAGTAGATTATTGAACTCCTGCAGGACCTGTACAGTGGGAGGAAGCAAAATGCCTGCATTTATGGACAACACAGAGGTGATCTTTCATTGAGTGTCATTAGCAAACTAGAAAAACAAGAAACAGCTAAGTTATTAAAAATGTGAAGTGAAGCACTTAAACCAGATAAATAGCTAAGTTGTGTAGCGTAAGGTACACTTATACATTTCAAATTACGAAGTGAATTTATAGTATCACCTTATCACGAATCCTGGAATCTTATAACGCACACATGCACACACACAAACACACACACGCACGCACAAACGCACACACACACGCACACAAGCAGACACACACACGCACACACACACATGCACACACACACACACACACACATTTTCCAGTACAGCGGGGATTCTTCAGAGTTGCCCTCTTTCTGGGATGTTGTATTCCCTAGCAATTGAACCCCTGCTCTGTTTGTTGTGTACCCATTTAACCAGCCTGACCCTGCCCTCTGTGCCCACTGCTTCTCCTCTCAAAGTGTCAGCTGATGCTAATGATCTGACTTTTTATTACTTGTCAACCTGAAGCGGTGAAGGACAGCTTAGATATACAGTGGGGGAAAAAGAGTATTTGATCCCCTGCTGATTTTGTATGTTTGCCCATTGACAAAGAAATGATCAGTCTATAATTTTAATGGTAGGTGTATTTTAACAGTGAGAGACAGAAAAACAACAAAAAAATCAAGAAAAATGAATTTAAAAAAAGTAATCAATTGATTTGCATGTTAATGAGGGGAATAAGTATTTGACCCCTTCGACTTAGTACTTGGTGGCAAAACCCTTGTTGGCAATCACAGAGGTCAGACGTTTCTTGTAGTTGGCCACCAGGTTTGCACACATCTCAGGAGGGATTTTGTCCCACTCCTCTTTGCAGATCCTCTCCAAGTCATTAAGGTTTCGAGGCTGACGTTTGGCACCTCAAACCTTCAGCTCCCTCCACAGATTTTCTATGGGATTAAGGTCTGGAGACAGGCTAGGCCACTCCAGGACCTTAATGTGCTTCTTCTTGAGCCACTCCTTTGTTGCCTTGGCTGTGTGTTTTGGGTTATTGTCATGCTGGAATACCCATCCACGACCCATTTTCAATGCCCTGGCTGAGGGAAGGAGGTTCTCGTCCAAGATTTAATGGTACATGCCCCATCCATCGTCCCTTTGATGCGGTGCAGTTGTCCTGTCCCCTTAGCAGAAAAACACCCCCAAAGCATAATGTTTCCACCTCCATGTTTGACGGTGGGGATGGTGTTCTTGGGGTCATTCCTCCTCCTCCAAACACGGCGAGTTGACTTGATGCCAAAGAGCTTGATTTTGGTCTCATCTGACCACAACACTTTCACTTAGTTCTCCTCTGAATCATTCAGATGTTGGCAAACTTCAGACGGGCCTGTACATGTGCTTTCTTGAGCAGGGGGGTCTTGCGGGCGCTGCAGGATTTCAGTCCTTCACGGCGTATTGTGTTACCAATTGTTTTCTTGGTGACTATGGTCCCAGCTGCCTTGAGATCATTAACAAGATCCTCCCGTGTAGTTCTGGGCTGATTCCTCACCGTTCTCATGATCATTGAAACTCCACGAGGTGAGATCTTGCATGGAGCCCCAGACCGAGGGAGACTGACAGTTATTTTGTGTTTCTTCCATTTGCGAATAATCGCACCAACTGTTGTCACCTTCTCACCAAGCTGCTTGGCGATGGTCTTGTAGCCCATTCCAGCCTTGTGTAGGTCTACAATCTTGTCCCTGACATCCTTGGACAGCTCTTTGGTCTTGGCCATGGTGGAGAGTTTGGAATCTGATTGTTTGATTCCTTCTGTGGACAGGTGTCTTTTATACAGGTAACGAGCTGAGATTAGGAGCACTCCCTTTAAGAGAGTGCTCCTAATCTCAGCTCGTTACCTGTATAAAAGACACCTGGGAGCCAGAAATCTTGCTGATTGATAGGGGATCAAATACTTATTTCCCTCATTAACATGCAAATCAATTTATAACTTTTTTGAATTGCGTTTTTCTTGATTTTTTTGTTGTTATTCTGTCTCTCACTGTTAAAATACACCTACCATTAAAATAATAGACTGATCATTTCTTTGTCAGTGGGCAAACGTACAAAATCAGCAGGGGATCAAATACTTTTTTCCCCCACTGTATTTTGACAGGTTTCTTCTGCTAAGGAGAACTGGGGGAATTGCACCTCTTTCCTGCTGGGTCGGTGGAGTGGAGTAGGTGCCCCTGTTTGGCCAGAACAGCTGCATTGAGAGAACTGGCATGGGGGTGCTGGGGGTGTTCCTGGGGGGCCGCAGTGGGAACAGAAGGACTGGGAGGGGTTGGTGGACGATGTTAAAGAGGCAGCAGAGCTGGAGATGACATTTGCTGCAGTTGTCCTATAGGGGAGGGTTCTTGTTATAAACACTCTGGTTGCCTCGATGCTTTGGCACAGGCTGGCCTGTCTGGATCTGCCCCGGGGCTGCGTCGGGTCATTCATACTGACTTACTGAATTTTTGGGGGAATTTTCATTGGCTGTGGCTGGCTGTCTTGTATGCATTTCAAATTTTCCAAACCCCCTCCCTTTTAATAAGCCATGTTTTCACAAAATAAATCAACAACTTTTTTAATATACATTTTCTTTTTCTTTAATACATCTGTACAACCAGGAATCAAACCATTCATGAATCTAAACAAAAAAAAACAACAGCGACCTGTACAGACAGATATACCTGCAGTAAATTCAGACGGGTGACAAATGAAAGCCTGAAACCACTGCCTTGAGGTGTATGTTTTCATTTGTTTATTTATGTTTTACAGAGTTTAACTGTTGTTGGGGGTTTTGACTACCTCACTGCATACATTAAGGCAGTGGTTCCCAAACCGGTCCTGGGGGACCCCCTACCCTGCTGGTTCTTGTTCCAACCGAATTCTCAATTACTTAATTGAACCCTTAATTGAACTAATAATTTCCTAAATTGGAGACTTTTAATTATTTTAAACAGTAGGGGTTTTAAGTTAGGTATAGAATTATATTAAAAATCATATTGAAGAAACAAATACTTTCTTACACAATTTAAAAAGTAAAATCTAAGCAGATTGTTACTTCAGTTAAGGTTCAATTAAGTAATTGAGAGTGTAACCAGGTTGAAATTATTATTTTTTTTGTTGTTGAAACTTCACCAAATCCTGATAAATATTGAATAATATGTGTTTTATTAAGTTCATAACATGTTTTGTACGGTTTAGAGTATATTCAAACTGAAGTGTTAATACCTGTACTGTTGCTTTAAGAGGTCTCAGTATTACGACGTCAACTCTGCGCCTCTCTCAGTTCGCGCTTTGCTCACTGAGAGGAGGTAATGATTTTTCCGCTGGTTATCATTAAGAGTTTATTTCGTTTTGTAGATAATATAATATAACCATATGCAGTTATAAAGTGAATGCTAGTCTTAAGAGTGTAAACATGCAGCCGTGTTGTCAAAATGTAAGCCCTGTAAATACACTTTTACAAGTTATACGGGAGACACATGTTTTTCAGTGCTACGGGGTTTCCTGTGTGTTTATTTGCTAATAGGAGACTGACGAACTACGTGTGTGGAAGAGACTGCATGTTAAAGAACATTTTTCTGTTTTTTACTGATTTGTACAGGTATGTTTATTCAGTTAGTTCATTATTTACACAAATATTTTACTGGTTGTGTTTAACATTCTGAAAACCATATGTAATCAAATGTATTGGAAATGTATTTTATTTCATTTTATTTTTAAAGTCATCTAAATCACTCTTGTGTTAACGTAGGAACTATGTTAACTTAGATTGCCTATGTAAGTGTAAATTAGCGGAGTTCGCGCTTTGCTCACTGAGAGGAGATACCACCGCCATACGGCTTGCATTAAAGGAGCAACCAGTAGCTGTTTGTAGTCCGGGTCCTTCCTTCCGTCAGCACAGTCACAATCACAGAACACAACGCAGATCACGTAGACGTCAACGGATGTGCATTTAGCCAGATATACGGCAGACCACGCACACCCGTTACAATGGTGCCGTGACCTTTCAAGGATTGGTCTAAAGATCGACGTCAGCTCGTTCACCGAGGGAGGCTGTTATCACTTTGGGTACTCAGGTATTTCTCTGGACTGTGCCAAGTATTTCACTGGACCTTTTTTTTTTATAGTTAAACCCACGAATTGGGCTATTTCAGCGAAGACCGGACATAAAAAGGAGAAAAAAATATTGGCCAATATAACAACATCTATGAGACTGAATGATATGATTGTTCAACTTTGTTATTTGATGCTCTTTGATTTTTGCCACATTTTTGCTGATTCTATTTGATTTTGTTTTTCTCAGTTTCATTTGTGTGCAGAGTGACTGAAACATGGCAGAAGGTAAAACATATTCAGTTGAGAGTGAAGGTGATGATGCCGAACGTGCTTCCTTTGAGTGCCAGTTTGGTGTGGGTAGGGGGTTTCTCCATCGACCTCTAGAGACCAGAACACCAGGGCCTAGTGTTGCAGAGTTAGGCTCTCCACGATTTGCCTCTACCCGCTATGTAGATCATGTCAGGTCAAGGCAGGGTGAGCAGAGCCCAGACTTAGGTTCACTAATTACACAGTTAGCTGAACAGCTAGGCAAGTCAATTACAGCTCAGCTACAATCTGACAGGGCCTCACATAGCACCACAACACCCACCCCTATACAGCCTACAGAGACGACGCTACCTAATGTTAGTGTCATCATGCGGTCAGATGCAAGGGAGCCACCTATATTCAGAGGTGACGGCTCAGACAAGTTTACAGTTCACGAATGGGAAAATCTAATGTCTTTGTACTTAACGAAGCGAGCAGTCCCAGTCTCTGAGCATTCGCAAGAAATCCTGGCAAGGCTTATGGGCAAAGCAGGGGATGTGGTAAGGATAAAGCTGCGGAATGACAAATCTATTGACCACACTGCCAATCCTCACATAATCTTTGACATTCTGAAACAATACTTTAGCGAACTAACGTACTCAAGCATGCCTCTAGCGGATTTCTATAATACACTGCCCATGCCAGGTGAAGACGCTATGGAGTATTGGATCAGGCTGAATAAGACAGTGGATGTAGCAGTTGAGTGCCTAAAGAGACAGGGCCGTAGCATCGATGACCCAGGCCATGAAGTCAGCATGATGTTTATTAAACACTGTCCTGATGAGTCTCTCGCAGGTGTTTTCAAGTTCAAGTCTGCAGAGAAATGGTCGGCCTGTGAAATCCAAGAGAGGCTTGATGAGCACATGCAGGGTGAGAAGGCTCGAGCTGCAGCTGTTAAGCCACCTGAGTCAAGCACAGCAGTGCACAAAGTTCACTCCCAGTGTCAGGTGCCTGTGACTGACTCACATGTTCCGCACATCGCTGTTCCTGTAACTTCCCCGAATATTGCTGGTGTCGACAATGATTGCATGAAGAGCTTGGTAAGCTTGTTAGACCGACTAGTCACACAACAGACACAAGTGCCAGCTAAATTCGTCACTCAAGCGGCTGTGCCACATTTCTCCCAGAGGGCATGTAGGGTCTGTGGGACTCCTGATCATTCAACACTGTCTCACTGCAGACGGGAAAACAGATGTCTGAAGTGTTTATCCCCTGGTCACTGGAAAAGGGACTGTCAGCGGACCAACCAACGCAACCGCTTTCAGCCTGGCGACGGTGCTGGTGGGCAAAATCAGCAGTTAAACTAGGAGACCCACACCCGGGGAGGGGCGGTGTGGGTAACGTAGATGAATCCCTCTTTGACACCTGCGACCTGGCAAACCTATATGCGGATAGTTGCGCTGCTGCACCTAAGGGGTCTCGCGTAGTCATCCAAGCTGCTCAGAAGATCCAAGCCTTTGGCGAGCTGTTCTACACACCTGTCCTTGTCAATCACAATGTGCAACTTACAGGCATGTTAGACTCTGGCTCGATGGCATGTAGCATCAGTGAACACGCAGTTGAGAGACTCAGCTCTGCCGGTGTCTTACCTGAGAAACAGCACCCTGAAGAGAACATTGTCCTGATTGGCTGTGGTGGCTTGCAGGCTCGACCTGAGGGCTTTTATGACTTGGAGATGCAGATTTACGGTGTTCGCATTGTTGTACCCACCTTGGTTGTGCCCGGTCAGCATGACGATCTCATCTTGGGTTCCAATGTCATTAAACATCTGATACGGGTCCTGAAAAGTGACGACGGTTACTGGGATATTGCATCCAGACATGACCATCAGTCTGAACCTGAGGTTGATCGCTTCTTGTCGATGTTCACCAATGTCGAACGCTGGAGAGGGATTGCAGCCCCGGAAAAAATAGGCACTGTCAAGCTCACCCAGGCGGTGACACTCCTACCCAGACATGAACACTTGGTTTGGGGCAGACTCCCTGCTAATGTACCTATGTCACCTGGCAGCACAGTTGTTGTAGAACCGACCGGTTCAAAGGCCGTGCCACGAGGTGTGCTCGTAGGTCGTCTTGTCACACCTCTCTGGGGTGATGGGTGGGTGCCAATGACAGTTGTGAACCCTTCTGAGAAAGCGATCACCCTAAAGAGGAATTGCAAATTGGCGGATGTATCTCCATGCTTGGCAATCGAAGACCTAGATGCTTTCCAGGGTCTACAGGTTGCAGAGAAACCAAAGGACACAGAGCAACAACAATCACAGGCATTTAAGCAACGGCCTAATAGAGATAAACAACCAGATGCAGAGAATCCAGGAACTAACATCTCTTCCAGTGCCTGTCCTGATACTCCGCTGACAAAGAGTTTGGTTGAGTTAGGCCTTGGCGACATTGACATAAGCTCATGTCAGGTTAGTGAAGCCTGTAGGTCTCAGCTAACGCAGCTGCTAACCGAATACCAGGACATCTTCTCCAAGCACCCACTGGACTGTGGTGAAGTCCAGGGGTATACGCACCGCATTCATCTCACTGATGATCGGCCTTTTCGCTTACCATACAGGAGAGTTCCCCCAGCCCATTACCAGAAATTGAGGCAGGTTCTCACTGATATGGAGGAGAGAGGGATTATCAGGAAGTCGTCAAGTGAATATGCTTCGCCACTGGTGATGGTGTGGAAGAAGGACGGTGGGTTGCGTATTTGCACCGACTTCAGGTGGTTGAATGCCAGGTCTTTAAAGGACGCCCATCCATTGCCACACCAGTCTGACTGCTTGGCTGCCCTTGGTGGCAACTGCCTCTTCAGTACAATGGACCTCACCTCTGGCTTTTTCAACATTCCGATGCACGAAGACGACAAGAAATACACAGCTTTCACGACTCCCCTTGGACTGCATGAATACAACCGCATGCCACAGGGGCTGTGTAACAGTCCGGCATCCTTCATGAGGATGATGACTGGGATCTTTGGGGACATGAACTTCACGAAACTCCTGTGTTATCTTGATGATCTTTTAGTCTTCGCACCATCAGAGGAAGAGGCTCTGTCCAGGCTCCACACAGTGTTTCAGAGGTTACGGGAGAACAACTTAAAACTGGCCCCTAAGAAGTGCCATCTGTTGCAAAAACAAGTCGGCTTCCTTGGTCATGTCATCAACGGTGGGGGTGTGTCCGTTGACCCCACCAAGGTGGAGGTAATTTCTAAAATGAAAGTTCAAGATCTGATGGAGAATGATGAGTGCACGCCCTCTGTTCGGAGGATTAAATCATTCCTTGGCATGGTGTTTTATTATCAGCACTTCATCCCAAACTGTTCCTCCATTGCAAAACCTTTGTTTGCACTAACGGCAGGGCAAAAGAGACAAGGAAAGTTGGCGAAGGACAGGAAGTCTCTCGGTGTTTATCGCAAGCTTACTCCTGCAGATTGGTCTGTGGAATGTGAGGTCGCCTTTGACCAGTTGAAAACCATGCTGTTGGAATGTGTCGTACTTGCCCACCCAGACTTCGATGAACCATTTATCTTGTCAGTTGACGCGTCATTGGACGGGCTTGGTGCGGTGCTGTCTCAAGTGCCCCAAGGGGAATCCAAGGCCAGACCTATTGCTTTTGCGAGCAAGACACTCAGTGCATCACAGCGGAAATATCCTGCCCATAGACTGGAGTTCATGGCTTTGAAGTGGAGTGTATGCGATAAGTTTAGCCATTGGCTGAAGGGGCATAGCTTCACTGTTTGGACGGATAATAATCCACTTACTTACCTTCTAACTAAGCCAAAGCTTGACGCGTGTGAAATCCGCTGGGTGTCTAAACTTGCATCGTACAACTTTGATCTCAAACACCTGCCTGGAAGGAGAAATGTGGTGGCCGATGCCCTGAGCCGTGACCCTTTTTCAAAATCCATTGGACGGAGGCTGCTGAAGGAGCCGTATTCCAATCTGATTCAGGTAGCCAATGCCGTGGAGGAGGATTCTGTGCAGGATGTTTTCAGGGTCAGCTGCCAGTCCCAGACCCACAGATCTATAAACAACTCTGTGTGTAATGCGGCCGAGATCAGAGCTCTTTGTCAGGCACACTGTGACTGGGTGGATGCGGCAGAGTTCAGAGCACTCTGTTTAGCCCAACACGTTCAGCAGCTATCAAGTGGTCTGGATCTTTTGCCAGTGCTCTCTGCCCAGGAGCTACAGTTGAGTCAGCAGCAAGACATTGTCATCTCTCAGGTTTTACCCTTCATTGCCACCAGGAGGCGACCATCTAGGCGAGAAAGGCATGGTGCTGACTCAAATGTACTCAGGTTGTTCAAACAATGGGACAAGCTGGAAGTCCGTGATGGTGTTTTGTATAGGGTGACAAGGGACCCTGTTTCCAAGCAGAAAAGATCCCAGTACGTGTTGCCTCAGGGTCTAAAGGATAAAGCGTTGTCAGGCATCCACGATTTGGCAGGTCATCAGGGTCAAGATCGTACTCTTTCACTTGCGAGGCAGCGCTTTTATTGGCCTGATATGGAGAAAGATGTACGGGCGTATGTCAGATGTTGCCAAAGATGTGTGGTTGGAAAAACACTGGAACCTGCTGCTCGTGCACCCCTGGAAAGCATCAAGAGCTCTGCTCCAATGGAGTTGGTGTGCATGGATTTTTGGTCGGCAGAAGACAGCAAGCAGCGATCTGTGGACGTTCTAGTTGTCACCGACCACTTCACCAAACTCGCTCATGCATTCCCATGTCCCAATCAAACAGCAAAGCAGGTCGCAAAGAAGCTCTGGGATAATGTGTTCTGCGTTTATGGTTTCCCTGAAAGGATACATACTGATCAGGGCGCCAATTTCGAGAGCAGTTTGATTGCAGAGCTACTCCGGCTGGCTGGTGTTGCGAAATCCCATACAACAGCCTACCACCCAATGGGCAATGGGGGGACAGAGCGATTCAACCGCACTTTGGGCAGTATGCTCCGTACTCTTCCCCTCAAAGAAAAGCACCAGTGGCCTCAACAGATCCAGACCCTCACGTTCGCTTATAACGCCACTGTTCATGAGACTACAGGCTACGCGCCCTTTTTCCTCATGTTTGGGCGTGTCCCTAGACTGCCAGTTGACGTCATGTTCAAGCAGGGGTTGAATGACCCTGGAGTCGTTGACTATGACTCGTATGGCAAGTCTCTGCTTTCCTCCCTGCAAAGTGCTATGGAGATCGCCCAGAAACACTCATCAGCCGAGCAGCAACACCAGGCCCAGCAATACAACAGACGTGTCAAGGGTACTTCCCTGTCTGTAGGTGATCGTGTTCTGGTGGCAAATAAGACAGAACGTGGGAAGAGAAAGTTGGCCGACAAGTGGGAGGATGGGGTATACACAGTTGTGGGTGCGAATCCCAGCATCCATGTCTACAAAATACAAGATACAAATGGACACACAAGAGTTGTGCATAGGAATCTGTTACTTGAGGTCAACTTCCTGCCACTCCCTGGGATGTGTCAAGATGAATCTGAACATGCTGGTGACGTGTCATTGGAAAGTGAGGAGTCTGATCAGGAAGATTGCGACTCTGGTGATGAAACAGCTATTATGGTCGGAGTGATGCCTCAGGAAGACACTGCACAGGATTTGTCATGCTCTGGGGATGAGACGGAGCCTGCAGTCTTGTCGCCTGGAGACTGTCCCGAGTCTAAGTTGTCTGATTCACAAGAACTAGTCCCACCCGGTCTAGTTCCTAGTCCTGCTAGGGTCATTGTTGACAGTCCATCCACTGCACCTGCACCACATGTTGACACCTCAGTTCGCACTGACTCACACTCACACAGTGGATCGAATAGCCACATTAGGACACGTGCAGGGAGACTGGTGAAGTCAGTTAACAGATTGATAGAATCAATGATTCAGAAACCATTCCAAAAGGGTCCAAATATTTTACTTAGTGACTATTGAGCTTTAACATATGTTTAAAATGCGTATGCGCTGAGATTTTTGGTTTAGTGCAAAATTTGAGTGATATTATGTGTACAAATGTCTACAGGATAATATTTTCTGAGGTCAAGTGTTGTGTGGCGTACTAGGCGTCACATTAATCTAGGGGAATTTAGAGACCTGATCAACCTCTTTCTTTCCTGAACCTTGTATTTGAGGTAACTTTTAAGTTAACTGTGGACTAGGTCTACCTTTTCACTTGTGCCAGTTTGTGTCAGTAGTAGACATTTCCTCCTGTAAGACATTCCTCAATCAGGATGTTGGTGAATTTCAGGAGGGGTGAATGTAACCAGGTTGAAATTATTATTTTTTTTGTTGTTGAAACTTCACCAAATCCTGATAAATATTGAATAATATGTGTTTTATTAAGTTCATAACATGTTTTGTACGGTTTAGAGTATATTCAAACTGAAGTGTTAATACCTGTACTGTTGCTTTAAGAGGTCTCAGTATTACGACGTCAACTCTGCGCCTCTCTCAGTTCGCGCTTTGCTCACTGAGAGGAGGTAATGATTTTTCCGCTGGTTATCATTAAGAGTTTATTTCGTTTTGTAGATAATATAATATAACCATATGCAGTTATAAAGTGAATGCTAGTCTTAAGAGTGTAAACATGCAGCCGTGTTGTCAAAATGTAAGCCCTGTAAATACACTTTTACAAGTTATACGGGAGACACATGTTTTTCAGTGCTACGGGGTTTCCTGTGTGTTTATTTGCTAATAGGAGACTGACGAACTACGTGTGTGGAAGAGACTGCATGTTAAAGAACATTTTTCTGTTTTTTACTGATTTGTACAGGTATGTTTATTCAGTTAGTTCATTATTTACACAAATATTTTACTGGTTGTGTTTAACATTCTGAAAACCATATGTAATCAAATGTATTGAAAAGGAATTTTATTTCATTTTATTTTTAAAGTCATCTAAATCACTCTTGTGTTAACGTAGGAACTATGTTAACTTAGATTGCCTATGTAAGTGTAAATTAGCGGAGTTCGCGCTTTGCTCACTGAGAGGAGATACCACCGCCATACGGCTTGCATTAAAGGAGCAACCAGTAGCTGTTTGTAGTCCGGGTCCTTCCTTCCGTCAGCACAGTCACAATCACAGAACACAACGCAGATCACGTAGACGTCAACGGATGTGCATTTAGCCAGATATACGGCAGACCACGCACACCCGTTACAAGAGCTTGGTTGGAACAAAAACCAGGAGGGTAGGGGGTCCCCCAGGACCGGTTTGGGAACCACTGCATTAAGGTTATTACACCACATGTTTATATTTAAGGAACAGTATTTGATAAAGACATTTTGAAATAATAAAACAGAGGTTGTAAGACAGTTTAAAAGTTAACTATGCTCATACAGAGTGTGTACATTAAGGTTAATGATGAGGCCTGCCTGTAAATACTAGTGACATTACAGGGGAAGCCGTGCATCTTCAAGTGGTGATTTTCTCTGTGTGTATGTGAGGTAAATTATATTTAATGACATTTTTTAAAATTCTTTCTGAGTTAAACAACTAGATTCAAAGGTCTTCTATCATGGTCCCTGCATTTATGATGCGCTGGAAGGCATATTGGGCACCGGCTAGTTGATATGTCACTAAAACAGGTCCTTGATGCTCTGTCAGTCGCAGTGAAATTCAGTACCTCTCCAGTTCTGGAAACTCTTTTGTGTATTTGTGCAACTATGCCAGTTATGATAGCAACGGAGCAGCGACCGTTCAGTGATCTAAATGTCGGTTGATGTGTGATTTTTCTCCGGATGTGTTCCATAGTGATGTGTGTTTGGGTAATAAAGATGTCTGATTAGTCCAAATCCGCCTGCTTTCAAGGAGATTTTGAGCTCAGTTTTTCATCTTCAAAACGACTTTCAGTGACAGCTGGTAGAGCATCGCTGTGCTTCGGGGGTTTCACGTGAGCAGACGGGTGAGGCGCAGCGCCAGAGGAGAGTCCATGCGTGAGGCCGGTCAGCACCGGCCGGTGTGGGCAGCGGTCAGAACTCCAAGCACCGAGATGCTTCGGCGGGCTGTAGTGCAGCGCAAGCCGGAGGAGGAGCCCCTCAGATGGGCGGAGTCAGGACTGGGGCTTCTGCAGTAAAAGCTATGTCAAAATTACTGACGTCCGCACTGCCTTTAAGGGTGGGTACGAAGGGAGGCTTCACCTTCTTTTCCAGAAGCCCTTGCCAATCCACACTCTGAAAAGAGAAGGAAGAAAGAAATGGATAAAGGATAAAGTGGCGCGACCTTTATGTAAAAGAGCGGCCATAAAACGGACGTGTACGCCAACGTACTCTGAAGAAGGGATGCTTCTTTACTTCCTCTGCACCGCGTTTACTGGCTCCAAGGCGCTTGCTGGGATTTTTCTTCATGAGCTGCAGAGGATTCAAAACAAGAAGGAGACGCACGTTATTCTCCATCAATGGACTTAAAGTTGAAACATGATGTTAAAGATAAGTTCTCATAATTTGAAGTGCAAATGAGCGTTTGTGCATTGTTATTGTGAGCCTCGCTCCACTGCTGCACAGTCACTGGGTATTCCTCCAATTGTGTAACATTTAAATAACAGTGACATCCATTCACTATGGTTGGTAGCAAGATACCGAGGGACAGACTGGAGGAAAAACGTGTCTCAACAATAAATAACCCTGGCATACAGACCTTTTTCATGATGAAGATGGACTCTGACGAGAGGAACGCAGGATAGTCCACTTTCATGTGCACAATATTGTGAAGCACCTGGTTTCTATTTTCACCCGGGAAAGGAGTCTATGGGCACAAGAAGAAAGAGAGGAGAGCACATTAAAGGGTTACTCCAGACCCAAACTTTCAATATTCACATTCTGAGCTCGGGAATGCAAAAGCCACACACACACAGATCTTGTAAAAAGTCAATTCACAACTTAGACATGACTTATTAAAGCTGATCAATTATAGAACACAAAGTCTGCAATAATGGAATCCTACTGAAAACCAAACCTGGTTAACAAAACGTCCTGAAGGAGTTGCTATCGTAACCTGGCAATAAAGGTGTGTTTCGGTTGTGTGTGCGTGAGCGATCTGTATGAAATAAAATACTGATGTGTTTCAGCTTCTGCAACTATAATGTTAGGTTTTCAAAAAGTCTAATTAAGTCCTCAAGGATTGAATGAAATCCTACCTGGCCCTTGGTGGTATAGATTTAACTTTGCCTTGATGGCACTCAATGAAATCATTTTAATCATAATGAAACCACGAGAGGATCATGATCTTACCTCAACAGAGGCCTACTGCTTTCACTTTAATACTGCATTAGCTTATATATGAGGCTCTTGAATGGCTGAACCATTAAAAGCTTTCGCTTAGAGCAGTTTTCTCCCTGAAATCCAGATAATGCCTCAAGCTGTGGCACACAATTGGCTTAAAAGTCACAGAGATTCGACAGATTAAAAGAGTGCAACAGTTACCCCTGTGACTGGCTTGTGGACCGACTACACTACAGCCTTATCGGGAGACGTTTAACACTTTTCCAACTGAAGTCTTAAATTTGAAGTTCTGTTAAGAATACCCACCTCGCCAACCAGCATCTGAAAGATGACCACACCCAGCCCCCACCAGTCCACTGCCCGGGTGTACGATGATTTGGTGAGGACTTCTGGGGCGTAAAAGTCTGGGGTGCCGCACACTGTCCTAGTTCGGTCTTTATAGCCCATGCCTAGGCAGGAAAATTAAGAGGATTCCGGAAAAATATCACATTGTAAATTAAATATACAAATAAAAAAAATTAAATTATACATATACTAGGAAATCAAGAATTTTAATGTACCTTCCTTACACAGACCGAAGTCTGCAATTTTGACATAGCCAGCTGCGTCAAGCACCAAGTTGTCCAGCTTTAAGTCCCTGGAATGAAAATACAGTATAATCACTTGGATTGCAGAATATAGACAGAGCCTGCCAGGAACAAAAGAACTATTCCCCTGTCAACAATGAACAGAAACATACATTTCTCAAACTTGTTGCATTCAGGTACATGTCTGCACTGATTTTAGGACATGACTTCTATTATGAGGACTTGTGAGTGTCACAATAAATCATTTTCAAAATCTAAGAGAAATTCAGTGGGTGAATAGTTTAGGTTGGGTTTGATCTCAGTGAGACTAGATTTTTTCTTGCTTGTATATTGTACAAATGGCTGATGTGTGATAACTTACCTGTATACGATCTTCCGCTCGTGCAGGAACTGCAGGCCGTGCACCACACAGGCAGCAGAAAATCTGTTCAAGAAAAGACACCAGCGACACAAAAAGCAGTTTTTAAGCTCGGATTGCACTCGAGTGTGAATGAGCCGACAATTTCCTGTCAATGCAGGAACTCCAGCAACCTATGTTATTGGATCTAAAAGACAATACAAACAAAAACTGTCAATCTGGTCAACTGTCAATCTGCATACCTTCTGTAATAATGTAAATGATTAGTTGTGCTTTGTTTTGTTATTCGGAGGTTGTGTGCCAATGGTCAGGAATAATAATGTGCAATACTTTCTGAATATATAGGTACACAGTTCTGAAACGCACCTCAGGTATGACATCATTATTTTTACTTCTACCAAGATGGACGATTCACTTACACAGCCCGGGGCTCTGGAAACACTCCTGCCTGAACGTGCGTGATGAGGTCTCCCCCCGCAGCATACTCCATAATGAACCATACATGAACCTCCGTCTGAACGCAGGCGATCAGGTTCACCAAGAAGGGGTGCCGCACACTGCTCACGGTTTCCAAAATCCTTCTCTCACATTGGAACCTGAAGCGAGACAAAAGACACACAGCATGTGAATATACATTCATAAACAGCTTGGCTGAATAAGTCCAGAGATGCATTAAAATGGCAGCTTTCCTTCAGAGTAAGAAAGTGAAAACAGTCACTGAAGACCTTGCTAATGCAGTGTATTTGTGTACATCATTAAAAACATCACTAGGTTTGTTTATCTTTGCTCAGCTTTCAAACCCAGAAGCCTCAATACAATAAAAATGAAGCCATACCTGTCGACAGTACCATTGGCGATAATGTCTCCTTTTTTCAAAGCCTTCACCGCAACCATTTCTTTGGTCACGACGTGCTCGGCCAGCAGCACCTGTCAAAGCAAGACAGATTCAAAACTGTCAAAAAAGGTCAAACTCCACTCTCTCGCCCAGGATCAACATTCACAGCACAAGCATTTAGTAATACATCCTCACTAATGCTGGGCTTTAATAAGTCACAGACAATGTTTCTGTTAAAGGTTAAAAAGTGGAAATAATTTCACAATTGTCCACAAATATCTTTTTGGAAAAATGGCGTCGAGCAAATATCTGACATGGATTACTGGGATATACCTTTCCAAAAGCTCCTCGGCCGAGCACAGCAACGAATTTAAAGTCCTCGACAACAGAACGGCTCCTGCAGAAGACAGAGCGGGGGGGAGTTAGTTCATCAGGAATTTTAAATTCAGCCAATTGACTTAAATAATCCAAAGAGTTTGTGTGTCGTTACTCATAGGAATGTCTTGAATGTATTTTCCACATTCTCCATGAGTTCTTACCAAATTCACGAGGTGTACTGGACTCCATTCACTATCTTATGCAAAGTTCAAAAGATCAAAGTGCTAATTCATTTTCAGAGGCACCAGAAATATATAATATCCAGACATCCTGATAATATTAGAAAGTGTCAGAATGGAGTTAAAACTGTAAAGAAAGTACCTCATCTCTGTCGAAGGCGGCTGCGGAACGTCGAGCTCCTCTGGTTTGTCACAAATCACGGCATCCTGCAAATTGAGCACTTTCTTGTTAACAGGAGGAACAACACAACTGTGGCCAAACAGACATTTTGTTCGCTAGGGTTATTAGTACTGACAAATATTATTTCAAAGTAAACAAAAATAACAATTTTAATAACAATTATAGGCCAATTCACTGGTCATTTCACAGTCATGTATATTGCATGTTCTTTATAATAACTTCAAACACGTGACACTCATTAGAAGCCTGTCTAGGGCTTAGAAGAGTGAAACTGCAATAAAGCTAATTTCTCCTTATTGTAAAATGTGTGAATAAAAGTAAGTTAGACTTTCTGTTTGTTTAGAAACAGGCTTCACCCTCTGCCAACAACGCGGCCTCCGGCACATGGATTTCTGCTACAGCTTCCTTTTCTACCCGGCTCATTTCCTTTGCTTTCTGTGTCGTTCTTACCTGGGCCGTCCTGCTGGTCGGCCGGGAGCAGCTCTTCTCCACGATGACGTGGCTGGAGGAGGCAGTGAGGCTGTGTGTCTCAGGCAGCTCCACTCCAGCCTCTTCCTCTGCGTGGTGACTGGTGCCGTGTTTTCTCAGGTGAGACTTGCACCACTGCCAGCCCATGAGCCCCAACATTATAGGCATCATGTAGGACATCCTCAAGAATGTCTTGAATCCCATCTTCTCTGGACCCTAGAAGTTACACCAGTTGGGAAAAAGGAGATTAGATACATGAAACAGACATCCCGCTCTGATGAGCCCTCAGAGACGTCCTGTTCCACCACTAAAGGAATGCAATTTATATTTAGAAAACATTGATCAGTCAAATCTAGAAAAACTGTGCAATACACTTCAGTTCTCTCTCTCCATTTCCACCCGAAAATATGTAACCACAGTGGCTGGAAGCCTCTTTCTACAGCTCACCCTGTGGGCTGGTTGGGCAGCATTTGTGCAAAGCCAGTCATATGAATTGAAGAGCATAGCATTTAATGGCACCAAATCTAATTAATAGACATGTCACTAAACACTGCATGACAATGGCAAGTGTGCAACCTGATCAAACACTCAAATTATTACCACACAGCAGAATCTATAGTGTTACAATTACAGTGTTAAATGTGCTAATGATTTGTTGCTGTGCACCTGTTCGCCTCTCCAAGGCTGGGGAAGGAAACTATCAATGAATAAGCAGAAAAGGTGTAAATCTACTCAATGCATAGACCAACATTGTATTTAATCCATCGTGACATGTGACAGAGTACCTTTTAAACTGTATACAAAATCACTTCCAATATTATTTTATACAATAGTCATTCGAGAATCTAGTGCTCCGTGCGGATCTGCGCGGCTCCACCAATGGGATATGTGGGATTCTGCAAATCTGCGCAGACCTGCGGAAATCGGCGCTACACAAACGTGACTAAAGCGCCGTGCGACCTTCGCAGATGATAACGGAGGGTCATTGTATATTTGCTGAACAAGTTGCATACCGTGTCCTACAGCCAGCGCACACTGCTGCTGGTGCATTGACAAGAACAGCCTCCAACAGCAGCCTCCGATCACATCCCATCACCCGTTCAGCAGAGCGCAGTGGATGTGTGCCAGATGTGCTCTTGCCAAACATGCCCACATATTAGGCTTAAAACACGTGCATCGAGAAACTAAACCACTCAGAAGAGGCGACCAGCTTTTGGCTTCAGATGTGCCCCAACGACAACAAGATACACGAGTGATTGACACTTACCCTTGTGAGTAGTCTGGCGATTAGTGGAGGCGCGTCCGACTCTCTGTCTGCTTCTCACTCCTCCACACCAAACGACACGATCACAAAGCAGCGGCTGCGCTATTCCTTTCCACAAAGTCAAGGGATGTCAAACTCTGAAACAGATGCAACAAGGCTTTCGCGATGGCGTTTCCACAAAGTCAGATGACGTCCACTCTAGTCTGGGTTAGCTCGGCAACTGAACGTTTGACATAAGATTAGCCGTTTAGAGCGCTTGAGCCACTGTGACGTCACAGTGGCGAGATGACGCAATGCCCCGTATCGCATGGTGGCGTTGAGTACGTTATAAAAGATAGACGTTAGAAAGATCTCCCTATGTCAGAGGCTGGGCAGCAGCTGATGGTAGTGGCACTAATGAAGTAGTAGTATGAATCATACAGAGAACGGCCATTTTAACATATAGAGTTCCGATTGCTTTCATTGTTCATGTACTGTAGCTATGAAGAGATATGGTGAATACAAAACCAAAAACATACCATTGCAGTGCACATAATATCCGCTTGATGGTGCAGAAGTGTACGCTTTAAAGGTGTAAAATGAAACTCACATTCTGCACCATCTAGTGGGTATTAAGTGTACTGCAGTGGTCTGTTTGTTTGTAACCATTGGTAAAAACAAACCATGTTTTGAAACAAGCTCTTTTACTTTAAAATGCATTGACACATTACAGAAATGAAGAATGGAAACTCTGGAGTGTGAACTCAAATTAAACATACAGTGAAATCCTACTAGATTGTGAGGTGAAGTTTCCACCTGTATCAGTGTTCCTAGTCATGAAATAACAATTTCAAAAACTCCCCTACCTAATACTATGGAAACCAGCAAGATTTAACTTCCCTTGGTCATCAAAATACCTTGACTTTAAACTTGATTTACTTTCATAGAGGTTGAGAAATGAAGCTCAAATCCATCAATCAGTCAATCAATCAATCAATATGTATTTGTATTGCGCCCTTCATCCTGGTAGCCACAGAGCACTTTTGGCATGTAAATCCCAAATCATTCAGCTGAGTATGAGTATAGGGGATCACATCCACTATAGTTATGAGAATGGAAAGCCTATGTAGTGCTTCAGAAGTGTGAGGTGCTCCTGTTCACAACACATCACTGATACTGGAATTTCCTATCCATAATTGATCAATGGGGATACATATATGTAATGGATTTGTTGTCATTATTATTGTTATTTTAAGTTTTGTTTTCCGATTCACTTAATCATTTCAGACTTTCAGGTCCAGTCCATTGTATTAATCTATTCAAACTTCATCGGAAAGACTTGATTTTGATGACACAGTTCTTCTCCTAATTAGTACATTTTATACACTGTACAGGTCTGCAGTGAATGCTAGTGTCCCCCAAGAAGTATTGGACATATAGCAGATATATGAAATGGTTTAGCCCAGCAACTTAGTCTGGGAAACCCAGAGGAAAATGATATTGATTTTATTCAACAATTCTGTGAAGATCCGTGGGCCCAGAATTGTTTTCTTGCTGAATTCTTCTTGGCTCAAAAATGTATTCTCATCCCATGGTTATGCCAATTCCAGTCAGAATGTACATTATTTCTTGTGTCCAGAAATTAGTCCAATAAAACAAGTTACCTGTTTTCTTGAAGCAAGAGATTGGTTAATTCCCTCAAGATAAAATAGTTTTTCTTGAAAAACAGTGTTTTCTTAAAACTTTATTTTACAAATACTTTCTTAACCAAGTGCAAGAATAAAATCAAAGGAACAAAATTAAGGATGCAAAACAAACACACAGAAAACATCAATGTGCTGTTGAATTAAATTGAAGATTTAATATATTCATCCATCAAAACACACATTTCAGATAATGTACAAACTGGAGCAGCATCACACTCTTTTTCTTTTTCAAGCCAGTTGGAGCAGATGTTCCTGCAGAAAAGAGATTTGGCACAATCTGAAGAGCCTTGCTTGTCTTCTTCTCTGGAGCAAAGAACAAACCTGTAACTCTGGCATTAATAGTATTAATTTTAAATAAGTGGCATGCATGATGATTCAGTTATTTCATTGCTGACTTTTAAGCACATCTGTGAAACAAGATGTCACAATGTTACACTGCCAGACGATTTCACAATACAGTATGTCCTGACCTGACAGGTATCTTTATTCAAGTTCATTTTGTATTCGGGCTGTTCCTTATTGTACAGTATAAGATATGTCCTCACATGCAGTTTGTGTGAGCAGACGGCAAAGATAATTCAACTTCAGGCTTATTTTATACAATAGGAGACACATGTGATGAACGGGCTTGAGCTGTCATGCCGTGTTTAAAACTGAAACCCCAGTATACCATAACGCCGTTAATGTATGTGTGTGTGTTACGAGGACAGTTGGATGTAAATAGTTTTGCTCATTATCCATCTCTATTTCTCTGTCTAGTTAATTCTTCTATATTTTAGAATTTAAACTCCATCTAACCTAATAATCCAACTCTCCTTCAAGTCCACACACACATGCGTGCATATAAACAGCAGGAGTTGATTATTCAAATCACGCCGTTATAGCGAAGTGCCAGAAGATGCATACTCTACATAATTACTTGGAAGTTTGCATGCAAGGTATTATCCCATTAGCCTGACAGAAATGATGATTCTTGTTGATGATGCTGTGCATAGATTCTGTACAAATGGAGAGTTTGTTTTGTTGTCTTTCTTCCCTACCTCTGTAATGGGGGTGGACTCTTCCATTTCTGGAGAATGAGTATAAATGCTGTACGAACAGACACGAAGGGGTCTTCTCTTTCTGCTGCTGAACAGGAAGGGTCACTAGCAATCAGTGGTGCTGTTTTCGTTGTGCCTAAGGCCATTTTTACTTTTATTTCGAGTTTTTTTTCATTAGTACTGGTTTCGTTTTTTTTTTCTTTGTTTTATGTCTATTTCACTGAATTTTTGGAATAATTTTGGTTCAAAAATGCTGTCTTGAATTTCTGGACTCCAAAGACAAAGTAAAATCAATTTTTCCATCCCAATGTTGCCGACTGTATTAAGAATTCTTGTTGAAAAAGCCAGTATTGATGATTGAAATTAGGAGACCCAGATTCGGCAATTTTAACACTTTATTAAATACACCACGGGAAGTGGTGGTGGCAGTTTGTGGTTTCCTCAGAGAAAGATGTGCATTTGCACCTCACATTTTTGGCTTTTGCTGTCTTCCCTCACTCCCTGGTGGCCGCTCCCGGACCCACAACCTGAAAAAGAAGACCTTAGTATTTCTATCTGCACAATAGTTGCTTCTGTCAATGGACATTACCTGCCTCGATTTCTGGTCGGTTGGCGCGGAGCCAGTCCGAGTCTTGACCGGCCCGAAACGGCTACCGGCCTCAGAGCTGCCACAGATGAAGTAGTCCTGTAGCCGGCAGCTCACTTACCTATGAGTGGTTCATGGTGTTGCTGCTACCTGACGAGACAGAAGCCCGATACTACTAAGTGCTGCTGTATTGTCTTCGAAATCGAATATTGATATTTATTGTGTGTACAGGCTTCTGAAGTCTGTTTGCTGCTACCGTGCATTTGTTCACAGGAAGGGGAAATGTATTTTCTAATGGATAGCTTTTATTAGAGAATTTTGTCGTTTCTTTTGTTAGGGGATTTTAGTGTTTTATTCCCCCTGAATATTAAAGGCAGGTTTTAGTATGTTTTATTATATTTATTCCCGTTGTGTACAGTTCCTCGTGGTGTCTTTGATAAAACTGCCCTAGCACAGTCTTCTTGCCCTGTGCATGTGAAATGAACCCTGTATAAATCAAGTTAAATGTCAAGTTAAGTGGCCTCCACCTGTGTTAAACTCTAGTGATTCACATGATTTCAGGATCAATTCAGCAGTTCCTGTAGGTTCCCTCTGCTTGCTGGTGCAAATCAAAGCAAAGACTCAACCGTGAGCACCAAGGAGCTTTCAAGAGAACTCGGGGACAAAGTTGATGAAAGGCACAGATCAGTGGATGGCTTTAAAAAATATCAAAGGCCATGAGTATTCCTTGGAGCCGGTCAAGATTATTATTAAGAAGTGGAAAGTGTGTGGCACCACCAAGACCCTGCCTAGATCAGGCCGTCCCTCCAAACTGGGTGAATGAGAAAGAAGGCTGAACTGAGAGGCTACCAAGAGGTCAATGGCAACTTTGCAAGAGCTCTGTGCTTTTATGGCCAAGACTGGTCTAATGGATGTGACAACAATATCCCAAGCACTAAACAAATCTGGCACGAAGGAAACTCAAGAAAGAATCCTGTTTTGGGAGATTCTGTTTTGTTTTGTGGTCTGAAAATGGCCTACACTGACACAACAAAATATACAAAGTTCAAGGGGGTGTAGACTTTCTAAAAGCACTGTATATATACATACATATGCACACAGTATATTCATAATGCCAGTTCAACATTGATTTGAAATGCTTTAGACTCTTCTAACAACAATCTGAACTCTGTAGTTGAACTATTCCACATTATTTACCGAAACAAAGAGCGTGTGGTGGAAGAGAGTTCTGGAGACGGGAGTTCGAATCAGAATTGATTACGTGCTCGGGAGGGACAGCGCTACACAGAACTCAAAAGATTTTAGGCTAGCATGACACTGCTCCCCAAAAGTTTTAAGATAGAACAAAGCTTTTATACCCCCTCTGGGACATACCCTCATGGGGTTTTAACATATTATAATCAGTGTCTGAATGGTCATTTCTAATAACTAGCAGTGATTTCATTGGGATTCTAAACTAAGCCTTCCCATCTCATCAATATTATACTCATTACTCATGAATAATAATCATTCACCTCTAAATTGCCAGCATTGGAAGGTAATTTGCAGATAATACGTTGCAAGAAAGGAATGTGAAATGCTGAACTCCAAGTTAGGAGTAACAGCTCACCAAGGACAAAGGCAGGATAGGATGTTAATATGTTTCCCCCACACGTGTTCAAATAATTATTAAACGTTGTACTAGTTAAACAGTCAGCATAGCTTTCTAAATTTCCAGGAGCATGCTTTGATATCCTCACCAATTACTCCCTGATGTAACAGCCTTTTCAAGTCAGATAATCTATACAGTAGATAGTTCAAGCTGTGAAAGCAATTTGCCAATTAAGAATGCACAGTGATGCCAAAACCAACAATTAAAGCTGACCTCCAATGGTGCTTTCTTCCTTAAGCTAGATATGTTACTTTCAAAGCCAAATATGCCCTCTGCTGTTCTGATTCTGCTATTAAACACTGAAAAATGTATCTTTTGCAGATACTGTACATGCACTATACATTTTGCCTCAATTGAAACAGAACAGAACCGAAGCAAAACAAAACTAAAGTTTGTAGAGATTTTGACTTATTTAAAGACAGCTCAGACTTGGATCTCTTACTGGTAACAAATAAAGCTTATTGATGAACTAAAACTAAAATTATGATGAAAGGAATGTGGAAAAACTTGGCTGCAGGATTTGAATGTGACATCCACATTAAAATGAGAAAAATGGTGAAAGGAGCTATTTCTCCCATAAAATTATTAACATTAAAATGTAGCAGCAGCATTTGTATCTCATACCCTTCTTCTGATTGAGGCTGTGCTTTTGGTTCCTCTATCTTTAAATTCAGGTGATACATATATTTCTCACATGATATCTAGGCCTGGTTGTACCCGCCGGCTATTTCCCAGGTTATAGCTGATATGATGACATTTTGCTGATTATCAATGTTTAAAACTCTCTTCTAGAAAGGTCACCTCAGGACTTTACATTCCTTTCGTTCCAGGACGACTGATCTCACTTAATAATCTCTTTCACTAAAGAGGATCTCCAGAGGATTCCTGATATTCCTTTCAGTACATTCGATTCAATGGTAAAGCTTTGGTTTTATATGTCCTACATTAGTGCCGTTGTGATGTTACATTATATTTAAAACATATCTGTATTATCATATACATAGTGTACATAGATTCATAACATTTTATTTATTTGCCTATTTCAAACGATTAAGTAGGAGGGATCACAAATCCATCCCAAGTGGCAGCAACTAATAAAAGACTACAGAAAGTGTTCTCTCAGTCAAGGAGGATGCACAAAATAATGATTGATGGGACGTGAATAAATGTCATTCTTGTGCTTTTGGAAAAACATGCGATTAGTTGAAAAACATATGAGATTGATCTGTGCAGTGTTTTACATTTGACATTTTCTTATATATTTGTTTTTGTTACAAGTTATCAAGGGATTTTATAGATGTGGTGGTCACTATACAGTGGCAAGAAAACCCTTTATGAACCCTTTGGAATTACCTTACTTTAATTTTCCACACTGCACTGTCAATGTTTAAATGATGTATTCAATATAGACAAGACAAATACAATGATGTGTGTGTTATTTGTTTAAGCAGACTGTGTATGTCTACGGTTGTGACTTAGTGGAAGATCAGATCAAATGTGATGACAAATTTATGCAGAAATCCAGGTGATTCCAAAAGGTTCACATACTTTTTCTTGCCACAGTATATTATAAAGGACTATTATAACTGTATATATGAACCAGATGAGAATAATCATAGGACAAACAGAGACCTGAAACAGTCTAAGAGCACAATCAAGCCTGTGCCTATTTGCTCATTGTGCCACTTGAACTCTGTGGGGTTTACAGGAGTGGGAAACTCTCAGGTTGTGATCATTTTATGGTGGAACCCTTTAAATAAGACTGTACTTCCACACCAAATTACAGCATTTAGGAGTCAAACACCTGCTGACTTTTCCATTGGAACCGGTTTAGTGTTGAGGCTCAACGTTGTCGTACAAAGTTTGATTTGAAGTTCTAATAAACCCCTTCTGAATTGCTGCTGACCTTAAAATATGACACTAATTTTCGAATCTAACTAATATTCTAATAGACGATGTAGGATACCCCTCCATCATTAACATCCATTAACATCGTGGTCCCCCCTACATACGCCACTGGTCAGGACCTTTGTGGACTGATGGACTTCAGACTGCACATGACGGGGTGCTGCTGACTAGGACTAAGCCTGGGGCAACAATGTGTAAAACTAAGCGTCTGTCATTGTAAAAAATGGGTTTGAGAAATGCAGGTCTGCTTGACTATTTACAAAGTAATTCATGAATTTAGGCTAACGAACAGGTAGATTATTACTGTAATGTGAGAACTACAGATACACCTAGTATGCCAGCAATTGTGTTTAATACATCGCAGGGGGAAGCATTTCTAATTCACAACATGCTGTGTGCATGACATTGTAATGCATGTTCAATCTCCTCAGGAGCCCTATGGGAGTATTTTGGGGAGGCATCCTCAGCTCAACCAAGACTTACTGTTTGCACTTTGCATCTGGCTGACTTATGCCATTTCAATGTTCATTTCATGTCATTGTTCGGTGGACGTTTCAGAATATTTTATACTCTTATACTATGACGCTGTTAATAGCTTATCTGTTACCTTGTCAGTTCTTCAGGCTGTTTGTCATGTGTTACAGTTCCATATAGTTCCATCTAGTGGCCAAATATCATAATGCAATTGTGCTGTTCCAAACTTGTGTTATTCATTATAAGCTTTATTGACGCGAATGTTCATATGTATAGTTTAACCAAAGCATTGTTCATTCATGTTATATATAGCAAGATTCTTACAGCTCCTTCACAGTAACAAATCGCATCCGTATTGACTCAATACATTGTTCTCTCCATAACGGGACGATTCCGTATTGTAAGGGACGGGTGGCAACTCAAACACCGACTCACACTGTAAATAACCTGCAGCTGCATTAACTCACCCAGGACTGATCACGCTGCGTCATGACGTCACTGGCGTGCGTGTGCCGCGTCACTCGTATGTGGTTCTCTTTGGAGGTGAGTCGCGTTTCTATTTACTGAACATTTATACACACACGGGCTGTGACTCGATACTGAACACAATGCAAGCGACGAAACATAAAAACATAAACGTCTGAAACAAAACTAGTAATTCCCTATGATAAAGATCTAGGTATTTAAACATGTTTACATTCAAAATATGAGTCGTTTTTCAGCGCAATCTGCTCCTGTCCTCCTCCATGAAACAGTTTCACTGCTTGCCCTTTGTTGAGAAGCACTAGCTGCGATTCAACGCGATTAGAGCGACTATAATGTCAGACTGGACGCCGTTTCTCGACTCGTCGAGTGCGGCCAGCGACTCCGAGGCCCACGGCGGCCTCCCTCCTGCAGCGCCGAGGTATATAGCGCCTTCAGCGGCCCAATGTAAAGATCACTATTGCACAGCTCAATACTTGTGTATAATGACATGGATGAAGCGAGAAATGACACTTGACAATATAACTCAACATACAGTATGCACTTCTCCTCAGTTTCTCTCCATTCAGCACCAATATCCAGGGCCTCTTATGAGCTGATCCGCAGGCTGTAAAATGAGCAATGTGTCAAACTGCTGTGCAACGGGAGTCTTATTCCTCCCCTGCTGTCACAATCCCTGTTGATTGTTTGTGCGATGAGGGGAAGATATGAGCAACATGTCTAATGTGTGAATTACTGCCTTTTTAATGATCATTATCTGCAGCCCGAGACATCGTAAGAGGCGGCCTGATGGAGGGGTGTTGGAAGAGCGTAGGAAGGTCAGTGTCTGTGAGGAATTTCTGAATGTCCTGTAGCCTCCTATAGCATACAGTACAAACAGGGCCGCTCGGCCGTCTTGTTTCATTGTGAATGTGTGTGTAAAACATGTTCACTGGTTTCCCCTCTGAGGGTTTGTACTGCATTTGCAGAAATGTACACAGATAACAGATTGATCAGCAGCAGCAGCAATGAATAGTTTTCTCTGCAGGTCTATCAGATGAGTGACACCCATCTGTGTGCTCGTTGTCATTCCTCTTTATGGGTCTTCTCAGGTTTTTCATTTCACAGTTATAGTTTGGGAATCTTAAATTGAATCTGTTTTTCGGAGCTGAAATCAAACTCGGCTGTTGTGCCGACATTTGAAACTACCAAGCGCCAAAGCCGGTCATTGTAACCGACAGCTCTTTAGCAGCTGTGATATGACAATCAAAGGCAAACTATCGCATACAACTCGTACGTTTTATTCATGAACATCATATCCAACATCTGTATAGCACAACTGGATTATTTAAATTGATATATGATCCTAAAAAAATCATATTATTGCTCTGAATAACAAAGCACTTTTTCTAAACGTGCACACTGCAGTCAAAACATGAATAACCATACAGCCTACAATAAGCACAAAGCTCAAAAACGGCATACAATAAAGGAATGAAACAAGTGTTAACGTAAATATTGTTTATATAATAATCATGCTCAAAAGCAATATGTTCTAGTTGAAGAATAACTATTGCGTTTATCAAAACATAATTGTACACTAAAGTAAACATTTGCAACACCATGTAAACTTTGTTTTCAACATACAGTGCTTGTATTCACTGTAGCTTTGTATTTCAAGAAACGATTGAGTATATATTTAGCCTGCATACCTGACAGCTCGTACAGTCCACACAGGACATTTTCTGCACTTTCCCTGCATGAGCTCGTACCTCACACTGCATTTTGACAGCCCTGTCCAGGTGAACACTTCTGCTCCACGAATGTATAGCATCGCAATAAATGCTCCTCTGCTGATAATGTCCCTGAATCATTATTTTGCGTGCGATGTGTCTGCGTTATTGCGCTCTGTACTACGTGCAGTAGCAATCGTGTTTTGATCAGTAGAGGAAAAACACTCGGTGCCATTTGGACCTGTGTTTCACTCACAATGTTTTCACAACACTGACACAAACCCATGAATGATCTGTTATTCCCAGTATCAATGATGTCCCCTGAATCAGTCATGTTCATATACACGGCATTTCCAAAACGCGCTCTCTTCAGTCTCCGTTTCCAATCCATGTCTATTTGCAGGGTAATCACTGTATCCGCTCAATCTGACTACAATTGTAAGAACACACCTGTAATGCTGTACAATGCGTGTGTTTTTCAAGCACATGAAATACTGTAGACAGGTAGAGATCGCCACTTGAGCGCCAGACTGACTGCATTGTAAAGGAAAGGCAGGATTATGTGTTATATTTGATTTCTTATGTATGTAAATGACTGGTCAGAATAACCCAATTTTGGCTATTCTAGGTAAATGTATTCTAGATAAACGTATTTATTTTAGCGTTTATGCAGCTAAAACGCTGTAGGCATGTTTAGGACATATAGTTAGGAAAAGTCAGGAATGGGTATGCGCTGTGTATTTAGGAACACAGTAATTCAAATTTGAATAACCAAATCGGTCAAATTGACCGGCTCGGCTCTTCTAGTGTTTAAACAACATTAAACCCCACAGCTGGAGAAAAACAACAGCATACAAATGTAGCTGCTTTAATGGGACACTTTAAATGTGTGCTTTTCCATTTCCTTCTCCTTCTCTTTCAAACAATCAACATGACAGAAGCGGAAGCGCCAGAAGGCAGACAGGACGGACCGTGGAGAGACCAGTGCTCAATCTGCACCATCCACACCGGACCTGTCCACCTCGGCCCCTGCTTTCTCCCCCTCTCCCTCTCCCTCCCCCTCCACTTTTCCCTCCCCCTACACCTCCACCTCTCCCTCTCCCTCTCCCTCCACCTTTCCCTCCCCCTGTCCCTCCCCCTACACCTCCACCTCTCCCTCTCCCTCTCCCTCCACCTCCACCTTTCCCTCCCCCTGTCCCTCCCCCTACACCTCCACCTCTCCCTCTTCCTCTCCCTCCACCTCCACCTTTCCCTCCCCCTGTCCCTCCCCCTACACCTCCACCTCTCCCTCTCCCTCTCCCTCCACCTCCACCTTTCCCTCCCCCTGTCCCTCCCCCTACACCTCCACCTCTCCCTCTCCCTCTCCCTCCACCTCCACCTTTCCCTGCCCCTCCCCCTACACCTCCACCTCTCCCTCTCCCTCCACCTCCACCTTTCCCTCCCCCTGTCCCTCCCCCTACACCTCCACCTCTCCCTCTCCCTCTCCCTTCACCTCCACTTTTCCCTCCCACTGTCCCTCCCCCTACACCTCCACCTCTCCCTCTCCCTCTCCCTCCACCTCCACCTTTCCCTCCCCCTGTCCCTCCCCCTACACCTCCACCTCTCTCTCTTCCTCTCCCTCCACCTCCACCTTTCCCTCCCCATACACCTCCACCTCTCCCTCTCCCTCTCCCTGCCCCTCCCCCTACACCTCCACATCTCCCTCTCCCTCCACCTCCACATCTCCCTCTTTCTCACCCTCTCACTCCCTCTCTCCCTCCCTCTTTCCCTCCTACTCTCTGTCTCCCTCTCTCTTGCCCTCTTTCTCTGATTTCTTCCACAGGAGCAGCGATCCCCTCCTGGTGGAAGTAGGACAAGCGGAGGAGATTGAAGATGATGAAGATGTGGTGTTTGTGGCAGTGGTGCGCGCTGCTCAGACGGAGGAAGAGCGTCTGCAGGTCAGTGGCGTTGCTGCAGGCGCTGTGATGCTTGTGGCCGCTACACAGGTCCTGTCAGTGCTGCCATCCTCAGTGCCTGGCTCAGCAATTCAGTGCCCCTTCTGGTGGCGCTGAGAACAACTCAGTTTCGTGCTGTAGCGCTTGCTGATGTATGTGTTGTTTTCCACAGCTGGACAGAGAGCAGCAGCAGCAGCAGCAGCAGCAGCAGCAGAGCAGCTCTCAGAGCGCACAACCCGGACAGGACCCCCCTACCTCGCCTGTCTCCTCCCGCCCCTCCTCTCAGGTTAGTGTGGACCCTTCATCAGAAGGCGATGCGCCAGAGCCTGGGGAACATGAGGACTATCTCCTGGTCACTGTGGGAGCTGACGGACAGGAGCTGGAGGGTCATGATCAGTATCTCCTGGTCACTGTGGGAGCTGACGGACAGGAGCTGGAGGGTCATGATCAGTATCTCCTGGTCACAGTGGGAGCTGACGGACAGGAGCTGGGAGGTCATGATCAGTATCTCCTGGTTCCTGTAGCAAATGATGGAGAGGATCCTGGGGTACAGGAGTGGGAATTCCTGCCCGTGGGTAAGAAGTGGTTTCTCAGCAGGTGGTTTAGGCCAGAGATGTGTCTGAGTCAGACAGATGTTTTAGAGCAGGGTCCCCGCAGATTTGTAGTTTATTCTTGTTTTATGGGTAATTTCAGATATTGCTGTGTGCTGTTTTTCGCTTTGCTTTACAAACCCGCAGTGCTTTAAACCAGGCTTTGTGCTCTTGTTCCTGCTCAGACGACGATCTGGAACCTGGTGGTGCCTTTGGAGACGAGGGACTGAACGCATCGCAGATTGAACTCCTGCCCACCAAGCGGTTCGATCCGGCCCACAGTGGAGGGAAGACAGCGTGAGTTGCCCTCCTAGATCCTATTGCTGAGTCAGAGCAAGTTCTCCTCACCGTGGGTCTCTAGACGCAGTGAAATCTAATGAAACTCACTTCCAGGCGTCTGTTTCTAGAGGCAGAGTTGTGAGACCAGTGACCTGGGAGTCCCTGTTTGTAGATGTTGCTCCAAAATACAATCTCAGCTTAGACTGACCTAAGAGAGCATCGCAATAATGTAGTTATAAGCTTATATGGGCACATTTCTCTGGTCCCAATCTAATATGCTGGAATTAATATACACACAGTTCTACCAAGTATGTGTTGTACGTAATTAAGCAGAGTTTGGTCCCCTGACTGAGCTGTGTCCAATACTGTTCTGTATTTCAGATGTCAAGTGTGCCTGATGGACTTCGACGAGGACGAGGAGCTGAGGACCCTGCCCTGCCTACACGACTACCACGTGCAGTGCGTGGATCGCTGGCTAGAGGTGAGCCCTCCCTTCATTCCTAGACTGTCTGTGTGGTTGGATACAGAGTACTGGGATTGATTTCACTGCAACTGTACTTCACGGTAGAGCGTGCCTTAAAAATACGATGACTCTCTGCCAGGGGATAAAATTAACTATTTTGGCCACTAGCCACTGTGTCTGGTAGAAGGAAAAGACTTACCAGCCTCTTGGTATTTTTACCAGCCAAAGGAAAACCTCAGCAAAAATGCAAGAGGGTGCGTAAATGTGTGGTGAACATGTTAAGACGTTGCATTTATTCAGGTAATTAACCAATCACCATAACAAAAGCTAATTGCACACCTGTATAGACTAGACAGGTGTGTTTGTGAGGGAAAAGGATCTGGATAGAAAAAGATGCTCCCACACAGTTTCTATTTGCAAGTGTTATAAGGTCTTTGATCAAAACATTGCATTGTTTTGAATTATAACACTTGCTAGTAGAGGCAGGAGCATCGTTTTCAAATGAATCAATCACATGTGCAATAACATGGTAGCTAATGGGGATCTGTATAAACGCACTAAACCAACACATGAGAAGGGGTGTTATATGGTGACACATTATTGCTCTTCATACTCCTCTTCCTCTTCAGTGCTACTCCCTTCTCTGGGTTTCTGCACGTCATTAAAAGGATTTCATTGGATTGGCTAGATATTCATAGAGTCACGGTCTGTGGCTGGGTAAAAAATATATCATCTCTAGGAATGATGACAGACAGTGATGTTGTTTCCAGTGGTCAATACCGCACGCCAGCAAAGACGCACTGTAAACAAACCGCACGTTTCTCTTCAGCAGAATCTCTGCTACGCAGCAGAAAATGCGTGTCTCTATCGCAAATCGTTTCAACACAAATGAATACGTTGTAATTGATGCAATTGATGAATACTTCTCTAACACAACCACTTTGTTAAATAAATATCTACATTATTAGAAGCCGTATGGAAATGGCATAATAATAGCAGACCTGTCAACTCGCACGCATCGTGTCAGACTCTTGTATTATTGTTTCCCAACATTATCACAACTGTTTATTGTCACAATTTCAAATTAACTATAAAGGTTCTGACTATTTGCTTCATAATGGAATATTTTGCAATTACAGATGTAAATGACTGACCAATAAGTTTTTATTTTAAATTTTTTATACATTTTCATCAATTGCAGTTTTGCAATGTGAGCTGCAATGAAAATGCCTTAACATTAGCGTCCTTGTGGCAATGTTTTCCGGTCACAACCGCGAAATACAAAATGTATAAGAACTATCTATCTAGCTAATTTATACAATATACTTGTCTAAACGATTGACTTTTCCTCTCCACACCACACTCACACTGACGCTCTGCGTTCAGAAACACAACTGTGCTTTCGAGTTCCAGTGAGTACAGAATAAAGAGCAATAGCTGGCTGTGTGTGTATTCATGTGTTTGTTGCTCCTCTTTCCTTTTCTGTCATATTATAATTCTGAAACACTTTGATCCAGGTAATTAAAAAGTTTGGCGGGTGGCGGGTTTTATTCACTGCTCTCTGCACAGGATGACACTACTAATTTTGTTTTGATTGATTTCTTCTCCTCCAGGACAACACATCCTGCCCCATTTGCCGATGGGATGTCAGATCAGCCTTCGAGTGACCAGTGAAGATGCCCCCCCACCTCACGGCAAGAAATGTGAGTGTTCCCCCTTGTTCTGACAGCTGTATATATGTCTGTACATAGTATTATATTGTTTTGTTTCTTTACACTACACTTTACTACTGCAGCGGATCCCGCTAACTTCCAGTGCAGGACTCCTTCTGCTATAAACGAATCTGAAGAGAAGCAGCGAGAATGAGCTCCACCTTTTCTTATATAACAGGCCTTGGAAAGAGAAGTCTGTAAGTAAACTGTCGTTTTTAAATAATTATAGCCTGTTTTCACTGATTCAAGTGCTGTTTCACGTTAGTTTCACATTTTAATGTTTATTTAGTGTGTATGGTTACCATGACAATACATGAATTTATGCTGAGGACCGTTATAGGAAGTGTTAGCGCAATAGCCGTCTGTCATTCAAATTAGCTGACGTTTTTTTGTAATGTCTATATTTTTATATTTTACAATGTTCTATGCATATGATTGCCTTGTATATGCAAACAGTTGTATATTGATTTATTTTAATACTCTTTAAAACAAAGTGACAGTAAAAGTGGTTTTGAAGTTAATTTTGTTTTGATTGAATTCTTTTCCTCCAGGACAACACATCCTGCCCCATTTGCCTATGGGACGTCAGATCAGCCTTCGAGTGACCGGTGAAGAGGCCCCCCCACCTCACAACAAGAAATGTGAGTGTTCCCCATACACGGACATTGAAATCGTGCACATCTCAGAACACTTATTGCACTTAAACATACACTGTGCATGTTGGAACCATAGATTAAGTAATCAATACAAAAGTAAATAGTGCACTGTGCACATTGAAATAACAGCAACAACTAATAAACACTTTAGGTAAAAGACACCCACACCAAGAACCCTGGGCACTGCTGAGACATTGGAAGAGGCAGTCAGCCTGCTACGGCAGCACTTCACCGGGAGACAGCGGGTGCTCCTTCGGTGATACAAGCTACGGAAACGGCATCAGCGGCCGGGTGAGTCCATTGAAAGCTACGTGACTAACCTCAGGGATGTGGCTAGATCGTGCCACTACGGGGTGCTTCGGACCAGATCGTACGCGATCAGCTTATCATCAGGGATAATTCAGCCAGTATATGCTGCACCCTAGATCTCCAACTTGGCCATCGCCACAAAGAAGTCTGGGGGGCTCCGCATCTGTGTTGATCTGCGCTCTGTCATCAAGGCAGTCATCCCAGACAGATACCCTTTGCCCACAGCGGAGGAGTAAGCTCGACTTGCGTCAGGGCTATCTCCAGGTGCCCCTCCACCTGGCCAGCCGAGATCTCACAGCTCTTGTCACACACGCAAGGTGTTCAGGTATACACGAATGCCCTTTGGGCTTAGCTCTGCCCCCAGCTGTTTCCAGAAGGTGATGACCACTGTCCTGGCAGGGATCCAAGGGGTCGCAGTGTTTCTGGATGACATTCTGGTCCATGCCCCTGACCTCTCTGCCCACAATGAACATCTCCACTGGCTTTTCACCGCTCTCCAGGAAGACCATCTGACGCTCAATGGGGAGATGTGTACATTTGCAGCACCAGCCATTGACTTTGTGGGTTTTCAACTGACTGCCAAAGGGATTGTGCCTCTCATGTGAAACATAGAGGCAATCCACAACATCCCAGAACCCACCTCTGCCTCCCAAGTGGCCTCGTTCCTGTGGATTACTGCCTTCTACCTCCGATTTCTGCCTCAATATTCCCAGACTACAGCACCCCTTCGCCAGCTCCTTAAGAAGGAGGAGCCATGGAACTGGACCTCAGCCTGCACGGCAGCGGTCTGTGCGCTCATAGCACAGCTCACCACGCCTCCTGTCCTGGCCCATTTTGACCCATTCAGCCCTACTGTGGTCTCATGTGACGCCTCAGCTGGGGTGGTGGGAGCAGTTCTGTCTCTGCCGCAGGATGGAGGGGAACGACCAATAGCCTTCGCCTCCAAGGCCCTGACCCCCACGAAGCAGCGCTATTCTGTTGGCGAGGGAGAGGCCCTTGCCTGCATCTGAGCCTGCGAAAGAGGAGCTGAAAAGTGAATCAGAGAGGGACCCTGTCCTGACAGCTCTCCACACCTACATACGCACAGGATGGCCAGGAGGAGCTGGCTCCGTTTGCAAGGGTGAGATATCTGTGTCTCCAGGGGGCTGTGCACTGTTGTTCCAGGCAGCTTGTGTGCGCGTGTCCTCACAATCAAGCAGAGATCAAGAGACCTGATGTGGTGGCCAGGCATTGACCATTATATTGAGGCTATGGTCAGGGACTGCACACCACGTCTGCTCCGTGGAAAACTGGACCGCCTGTCCAGGCCCCAATGCAGCCCCTGACGTTGCCGTCCCGCCTCTGGGAACACCTACAACTCTGCGGGGAGATTCATGGCCAGGCAGAACCTCACCACCAACGCTTCCTACTGGTGGTGTACGAGCTTCACTCAAAGTGATGAGAGGATAAGAGGTCAGGAATGTTTGGAAATGACGACTGGTTGCTCCTGTGTGATTTATAATGTCAGTTGTGTGTGCTGTGTCAGCTGCACTGATAACTGAAATTCATATTGTTTCCACATCAAGCAACATCATTAATTAGTATTGCTGTTGAGTGAGAAAAACACACGATTTCCATTGCCAATCGTTTAATCCTAGGAGATCTGTTTTATTGCAGTCAAATCAGTGGATTTACACTTTGAGACATTTTGAAGTTAATTTTGTTTTGATTTCTTCTCCTCCAGGACAACACATCCTGCCCCATTTGCCGATGGGATGTCAGATCAGCCTTCGAGTGACCAGTGAAGAGGCCCCCCCACCTCACGGCAAGAAATGTGAGTGTTCCCCCTTGTTCTGACAGCTGTATATATGTCTGTACATAGTATTATATTGTTTTGTTTCTTTACACTACACTTTACTACTGCAGCGGATCCCGCTAACTTCCAGTGCAGGACTCCTTCTGCTATAAACGAATCTGAAGAGAAGCAGCGAGAATGAGCTCCACCTTTTCTTATATAACAGGCCTTGGAAAGAGAAGTCTGTAAGTAAACTGTCGTTTTTAAATAATTATAGCCTGTTTTCACTGATTCAAGTGCTGTTTCACGTTAGTTTCACATTTTAATGTTTATTTAGTGTGTATGGTTACCATGACAATACATGAATTTATGCTGAGGACCGTTATAGGAAGTGTTAGCGCAATAGCCGTCTGTCATTCAAATTAGCTGACGTTTTTTTGTAATGTCTATATTTTTATATTTTACGATGTTCTATGCATATGATTGCCTTGTATATGCAAACAGTTGTATATTGATTTATTTTAATACTATTTAAAACAAAGTGACAGTAAAAGTGGTTTTGAAGTTAATTTTGTTTTGATTGAATTCTTTTCCTCCAGGACAACACATCCTGCCCCATTTGCCTATGGGACGTCAGATCAGCCTTCGAGTGACCGGTGAAGAGGCCCCCCCACCTCACAACAAGAAATGTGAGTGTTCCCCATACACGGACATTGAAATCGTGCACATCTCAGAACACTTATTGCACTTAAACATACACTGTGCATGTTGGAACCATAGATTAAGTAATCAATACAAAAGTAAATAGTGCACTGTGCACATTGAAATAACAGCAACAACTAATAAACACTTTAGGTAAAAGACACCCACACCAAGAACCCTGGGCACTGCTGAGACATTGGAAGAGGCAGTCAGCCTGCTACGGCAGCACTTCACCGGGAGACAGCGGGTGCTCCTTCGGTGATACAAGCTACGGAAACGGCATCAGCGGCCGGGTGAGTCCATTGAAAGCTACGTGACTAACCTCAGGGATGTGGCTAGATCGTGCCACTACGGGGTGCTTCGGACCAGATCGTACGCGATCAGCTTATCATCAGGGATAATTCAGCCAGTATATGCTGCACCCTAGATCTCCAACTTGGCCATCGCCACAAAGAAGTCCGGGGGGCTCCGCATCTGTGTTGATCTGCGCTCTGTCATCAAGGCAGTCATCCCAGACAGATACCCTTTGCCCACAGCGGAGGAGTAAGCTCGACTTGCGTCAGGGCTATCTCCAGGTGCCCCTCCACCTGGCCAGCCGAGATCTCACAGCTCTTGTCACACACGCAATCCACAACATCCCAGAACCCACCTCTGCCTCCCAAGTGGCCTCGTTCCTGTGGATTACTGCCTTCTACCTCCGATTTCTGCCTCAATATTCCCAGACTACAGCACCCCTTCGCCAGCTCCTTAAGAAGGAGGAGCCGTGGAACTGGACCCCAGCCTGCACGGCAGCGGTCTGTGCGCTCAAAGCACAGCTCACCACGCCTCCTGTCCTGGCCCATTTTGACCCATTCAGCCCTACTGTGGTCTCATGTGACGCCTCAGCTGGGGTGGTGGGAGCAGTTCTGTCTCTGCCGCAGGATGGAGGGGAACGACCAATAGCCTTCGCCTCCAAGGCCCTGACCCCCACGAAGCAGCGCTATTCTGTTGGCGAGGGAGAGGCCCTTGCCTGCATCTGAGCCTGCGAAAGAGGAGCTGAAAAGTGAATCAGAGAGGGACCCTGTCCTGACAGCTCTCCACACCTACATACGCACAGGATGGCCAGGAGGAGCTGGCTCCGTTTGCAAGGGTGAGATATCTGTGTCTCCAGGGGGCTGTGCACTGTTGTTCCAGGCAGCTTGTGTGCGCGTGTCCTCACAATCAAGCAGAGATCAAGAGACCTGATGTGGTGGCCAGGCATTGACCAGGATATTGAGGCTATGGTCAGGGACTGCACACCACGTCTGCTCCGTGGAAAACTGGACCGCCTGTCCAGGCCCCAATGCAGCCCCTCACGTTGCCGTCCCGCCTCTGGGAACACCTACAACTCTGCGGGGAGATTCATGGCCAGGCAGAACCTCACCACCAACGCTTCCTACTGGTGGTGTACGAGCTTCACTCAAAGTGATGAGAGGATAAGAGGTCAGGAATGTTTGGAAATGACGACTGGTTGCTCCTGTGTGAATGGGCATCCTTTTTGGACCTAAACGAATCTCCAGACATTTCACAAATACTGCTTTGGGAAACTGCTAAAGTAGTACTGAGAGGGAAGATAATATCATTTTCATCAAACAAAAGAAAAAAAAAATAGAGATCAAGAGACCAGCACTTCTGGCACATATCATCACCTGTATTTATGAAAATAGATCCCTTTATGAAATAGAATCCCTTTATCCTCCGCTAATATCACATCTCTCGGTATCAACATCTCAACCAAGCTATCAGAGCTCTTTCATGTCAATTTGATTTGAATCACAATTCATGGATATATATTGAACAATCAGAATGTTTTGTTGGTCACCTCCCATTCATGACCAAATCCATTAAAAAACATCCTTGCTTTAACAATATAAAGCAGCAGGGACCTGTGATTTCCCCTCTCCCTATCCATGGACCGCACCTCGGCAGCACCCCCCCTCACGGCACTTTTTTCTTTCTTTCATGGAGCCCTAAAATCCAGGCTATGCCCCTGATCTTGCTTTCAAAATGGTACAGACTTCTAATGAATATAGATCCCGCTATTTATCTTCCAATCACCCAGTGGGAATCTGACCTAACAATTACATCTGATAACAACTTCTGGACACAGATTTGCTCCAACACCTTTTCTGTGTCAACATCCACCAAGATGCACCTACTCCAGTACAAGGCCATTCACAGAGCACAGATCACACAGTATGAGATGTGTCCAGTGAGCTTCACTGATAAAGACACCTGTACTTATTGAACCCTTAATACCCCAGACACTTACCTCCACGCCTTATGACAACGCCGCCCAGTTCAACATCATAACGGTTATGTCATTCATTTTGAATTGTAGCATCCCATTCTCTCCACCATTATGTTCACTAGGTGACCTCTCAGACAATAACACTCAATCACATCATACAAATCTCATAGTTGTCGA